>NW_007260576.1:91939-109274 GCF_000164805.1 Carlito syrichta | reverse complement strand
ACTCTTAGGTTTGGTCTCTTGAAGTGATCATTCATCTCTTGCAGGTTTTGTTCTGTCTTTTTGAGTTTCTTTTCTATGCTTTTGACAGTTTGGGTTAGTTCTGTGTTTTGGTCTTCGAGCTCTGAGATTCTTTCTTCTGCTTGGCTGATTCTGCTTTCCACGCTTATTAGTATGTTGTTCATTTTCCATCACAGTATTCTTTACTGCTGTCATTTCTGACATCAGCTCCTTCCTATTTTCCTCTTGTCTCTGCTCAGTTTTTTTAATTCTCTCCATTAATGTCTTGATGTCTGGGTTTGTTGCATGTAACCAGTCATTCTGGGGGCTCTTAATTGTTTGTGTTCCAGAATCTATTTTCTCAGTGTCTGATTTCCCAGGGGTCTGTGTAAGATCTATATTCTTCTTTTGGTTTTTCTTCATTTGTGTGGTTTTTCCCCCTCCCTACTTTTTCCTTCCCTCCACATCACCGTCTTCTTTAATTCTGTTATTCAGGGGTAAAGGGATTGGTTTTACTTCTGTTTGTTCAATCTCCTATTCTTTATGTATATCCTCTTACTTTGTTCAGTTCTGAAGTTGCACTGTAGGTTCGAGATGGTCCTCTTTGCCATTTTGAGATTTACTGAAGGGGAGAGCTGTGATTCAAAATCTGTCTGCAGGTCCTGGTATTCGCTGACAGGTGTGTGGATAATGTGGAACCCACTTCCCACTGCCCTGAAATCTGTCTGTGCAGTGGGGCTGTAGGTTTACTCTATGAACTAAAATGTGGTTAGCAGAGGGGAGAGAATGGAGCAGATAGTGGGTTGAAGAGGGGAGTGGAGAGATAGAGGAGTAAGGGGGGAAACAAACAAGTGTGCCAATAGAGAGAGGCCTATACTGAAACAGACAAAAACAATAGACCACAGCTACAGATGAACCAACTCTCATACTAAAAAATAAAACATATAGTGATGCTAAGATACAAGCTAACCAACCACCTGTTAGTGTGCTGTTCCTCTATACAAAGATATGATTTACAGAGAGAAGAAAAGAGAAAAAAAGGAAAAGGAAAAAAGAAAAAAGGGAACACTACAGTAGGAATAGAATTAAGTCATTAAACTAATAGAATCAATGAAGCACACTCTGAGACATTTCGTTTAAGTCCAATGTCCTTTCAGGTCTGATTTCTAGTTTTCTTTTCAAGCTGGTAAATTAGTTTGCAGTTAGGGTCAGTTGCCCCTGGTCTGCTGTGAAGGACAGTTCAGATTACCCTCTGCTCAGCACTCTGGTCTATGTCTTTATCAAGCTTATTTCTCCTGTTTCAGTGTTGTTACCTTGAATCGCCAGCAGGTGGTGGTATCTCAGCTGCTCACCCCAGAGGGGGTGGGGCCAGACAGGAACAAGATGGCTGCCTGCCTCAGAGCAGGCATCAGGAGCCTTATGCCGGGCTGGCAGGACAGTCTCGGTTGCAGGAGAGGTGGCAGCGATCCCAGCAGATCTTCCCTGAAGGGGTTTGATGTGGATTGCCTCGGGCCCGGGTGGTGTGATGTGCTATGGCTGGTGGCGGGGGCAGTGGCGGCGGGGGGAGGGGATGTGGTGGTGGCGGCGGCGGTGGCACCGTTTGCGCCACAGTGACTGTCCAGTCCGTTGCGATGTCTCAGCAGTGGCAACGGCCGAGCTCTGTATGAAGAGCAGGCTGCAATGTTGGGGTCCCCAGCCCCCTGGGGCGAGAGTCAGAGACGCACTGCAGATCTCCTTTGCAGAGGGCTTCAGAGACCGGGTTGCCCTGTCGCCATCTTGCCGCTTCTCCCAGAGTTACTCTTAAGTTATCTTTTTATCTTACATTCCTTATCTAATTGATAGGCTAAGCATATTAGTTTTAATTTCTAATACATTGCAAATCTTACTGCAGATCATAAGCTAAAAAGAACATGAGGCCATATCTAGCATATTATTCATAAGATTATACATTCAAATTTGAAAATTAAATCTTTTGTTTTACATTAAATTTTTAAAAATATATACCTCATTAGATTAAGGACATTATAATTGTCTGAAAGATAATACGATACAAACCATATTGAAAATCTAGAAACATTCTACTTTATTGTCAAAATCACCATCCTTTCTCCCATAGACTCAAACAAACATTTTAGCTGTTTCCATTGTTACCAATTTTGCCCATATCTCCTCTCTCTTGCTTCAATTGATTCTCTAGAGAAAAGCTCCAATGATATAGAAAATAATAATGATCTCCATGCATTTGTTAAAGTCCATAAACTGTACATAACAAAGATTGAACTTCACCATATGCAAATTTTACAAAATGAACCAAGATATTGGAGCATCCCAGGAGGAAATGCAGGCTGTGAAAAATAAATCTAACTGTGTTACTAATGCATGGCATAATCTTACCACAAGGGGTTGGAGAAAGAGGAGCTAACTGAAGTAACATTGAAAAGAAACATTTTGACTGAACATTGTAAGGTTAACACCAACAAAAAATAGCACATAAAGATCATCCTTTAGACGCTTAATTTATTTCTTACAAGGTTATAAGTTAACCATTCTAAATCTACTCTATACTGGAGTTAAACAAATAAATAAATTGTTAATTAAAGAGTCAGGTTTTGCACTGTCAAAGATAGGAATTACAAATATTAAAATAAGTGGAAGTACACTATGTGGTGCTGGGTCTGAGGTCAGAGATATCAGTGTGAACTCATGTTTATTTTGATATGGAAATAAATAGATAGAAGTAGACATAATTACAGATATGTGGTCTGAATACATATAATTATATATATGTATATATATATATATATATATACACACACATGCACACATATATAGATATATTTGCAAAGTGTGCTATATATATAGAAATTTATATATATATGAATTTATATATATAAAGGAATTTTATATATATATAAAGGAATTTTAAAAAATTTAAAGCATATATATGTATATATATATGCTTTAAATTTTTAAAAATTCCTTTCCCTAGCTCAGTCTATTGAGATGGTCTACGAACAGTGATAGTCCAATAGCAGTGAGCAAATCAAGCAAGCCTAGCACACTTATTTTAACTTCAAAACACAATTCTCCAATTTAAAAAAAAACCTAATATTCCAATCACAGCACTTTGGGAAGCCGACCCGAGAGGATTGCTTGAGCCCACGGATTCTAGACCAGCCTCGGCAACTTGATGAAACCTAGTCTCTACAATAAATCAAAAAATTAGCGGGGCGTAATGGCACATGCCTGTAGTTCCAGCTATTTGGAAGACTGAGGTGGAAAGGTCTCCTGATCCCAGGAGGTGGAGGCTGCAGTGGCCGTGACAGAGTTAAACACTGACTCAAAAAAAACAAAAACAAAAACAAAAAACGAATCCCTCCTCTCCACTAAGATTGCATGGAGAAAGTTCCCAATAGCTAAATCTGGAACCATTTAAGCAACAATGTAAATAACAGTAGTACTGAATTATAACCCAAGTAATAAAATACACATCTATGAGTCAATACTGACAGAAACAAATTATTTATTAGATCGTAAAGTATGTATTAGACAAATAAATACAGAATGGACAAATCTTCCGTAAAGAAGAATTTCAAATAAATGTAGAAGAAATGAAAAAGAAAAATCACCATTAGAACAATCCAGTAATAATCACTTCAGGCAACATCCATAGGTGAATGTTAATACTAGTAAGTAAAACTTTAAGGAAAAACAGGATATTTTTGAAGCCCTTAAAATAATTATGAAATACTGCGGTCACTTTAAAATATTCATAAGTTTTTTGATATCCTGCCTCCAAAAGGTGGAACTGAATTTAATTCTCTTTCAGCAAAATCTGAACTTTGTGACTTGCTTCTAATATCTAGTGTATGGAAAGGTGGTACTGAATATCCCTGATATTCTTCCCTTAAATCCATAATTTCAGTTTAATCATGAGAAAATATGAAAAAAATTCAAACTCAGGAGCATTTTAAAAGGCATCTGAGCAGTCATTAATGTCAGGGAAAGATTAAAACACTGCTACAGATTAGAAAAGACTTGGAGATGTGATACGGCATTCTGAATTGGATACTTAAACAGAAAAAAGGAGACAAGTAGAATAATTGATAAATTCTGAAAAATCATTTAATAGTATCACAGCAGTATTTTTTTCTTAGTTTTTGTTCAATCTAACATGGCTATGTAGATGTTATTAACAGAAACAAGGTGAAAACTATATGGAAATGTTCTGAATTACCTTTAAAATTATTCAATATATAAAATATTATAAATATAAAGTAAAATGATAGTTATGATAATAATAATAATTTCAATGCTTCATACACAAACTCTGCTGCTTCTAAACTTTTTAATTTGGCCCTTGGATGGCCTAACTGATTTTCCCTTGCTTTTTCTACTTTAGTTGCAAGAACCTTTGTGCTCTTCGTTCCAGGTTAAGACTTCTAAAATTTCTCTTGAATAGAAATTATCTGCTGAGTACCTTGCTTTATAATAATATCTATTCCCTTCCTTATTCCTTCAGCCTAGTTTCAATTCTCTTTTAAGTGATGAAATTACAAATCAATCAATTATATTTTAAAAGTCACTTCGATAATTTATAATATTGATATTACATCACCTTTCCTAATTTCCCACATATATAAAAACTTAGGATATAATCAGTTTCATAAAAATATATTTTTTCAATCATAATACTATTAAAAAAGTGTCTAGTGGTAACTTACAAAGCAAATTAATTCAGAATATTATTGACCTTATTTTATGTGTCCTTTTTAATAGCTTTGAAAAAATGTACTTACCCAGAAGATTTAAAATACACTCTTTGTGGATGACCGCTAACTCAATCTACTAGGGGCTTTTATTTTACAGAGAGAACAGCAGATGACAAAAGAGTTCATGTCAAGGATGGACATTATAACACATACAATTTGTGGAAGTCCCAGGACTTATATTTAACATCCTAAATTGTCAAACTTGTTTACTAGTCACATATTCTTCCAGTTTTTTTCAAATATATGTCTTCTTTACAAGGATAAGCTATTTTTTCTGCAAATTTTGTACTTTCGAGCTAAGAAACTGATGAGAAAGTGAAAGTCACAGTCACACTTTAAAATAAAACATATAGAATTTAAAACACGTTTTTATTGAAATAAATACATAACTTTTTAAGAAATGACATTTCATTAAAGCAAGATGTCTCCTTCCGTGAAGAACACTTAAGAGTATTCATGAAATATTAGAAATGGTAAAGCTAATAACTAAGTATAGGGCAAAAACTTTGTACTGAGTATTAACTGAACACAAAAGCAGTGACTGCTTCCCTCAAACATTAATAACTTCTTAAATTGCACATTAAAATCTCATCATATAAATTTATTATTTAAAACTCCAGTAAATTTAATGTTATCTCTAAAGCAACTATTATAGAGACTTAATGGATTTCTTAATTAGGATATAGTATATATGGTTATAAAATACTAATTAAAATGGAAGGTTTGAGAAGCAGCCAAAATGTGAGGAAATTATTCAAGCAATAATTATGTTTTATAAAAGATGAAAAGAAGCTTTGTTTAAAACACTGAAAGGAAATGTACAAACCATATAGTTCATTTAATCAACACAGAGTTTTCTGTGAGAATTAATATGTGTTGGTCCCTTTTAGACATATATCCCATTTTGCTTTAACCTTTTGAAAATTATCTAATTCATCTTGATTTTTAATTGGAGTGTATTAATTTTAGAGAGACAAAACATACATTTTTATAACAATGACCAAATGTGTTTGTACCTCCTGAGTTTATTTCATAATTTTACTCATTAGAACAAAGATTTTCATTATAAAACTATCACTGCATTGGGATTACCCCTGGATAAATTTATTTCGAAAATATTCTTATCTGTAAAGAATTGTTGTAACGGAAACTTTTTAGATAATAATTTCAAAATTAAGATATAGTGCTTTATGTGGCATCAAATAATTAATATAATTCTACTTAAAGAAAAAAATAGAGATATTTTAATCCATTATTATTTAGGTTAACATATACTCATTATTTTAGTATATTTTATTTTTTAAAGCAGGATTTATTGAGAGGACAGAAAAGCTCCCACAGTGGGAGGGGACCTCAGGGGGTTGTCCATTTTAGGATGTTCTAATAGACAACAATTTCTTCTATATTTTTACTACCTTCCAGTTAGATAGATAAGATACTTTGTCCTATGTAATAGCAAATCATTACCAAGAATTGAAGCAGAAAATGAATTTGAGTGAAGCTTCTGAACTGTCTTATAAAACTGAAGACCAAGAAGTGCCTCCAGGGTTTATACTGGTTGCCACCTGGAGCAGGCAAACTTTTAGGAACATGAGAGACCTTCTTGTCTTGTGTGCTTTGATTACAACTTGTATGAACTGACACCTCTACTTTTCTATATTAGTCCACTGCTTGACTCTTCCTGTGAACTGAATGTTATCTTTTCAGTCTTCCTTTGGAAAACACATCCATTTCAACATTACAAATTTCCCAAGTCCTCGATTCAAGTAAACCAAAATAATTAAAATTAATTATTTTTCCCAATTCAGAATTCTGGCAAAAAGAATTTGATTGGCCTTGCCTGGGTCAATATTCACTCTTGGTACAGTCAAACATGGTTGGGGGATTGGGTTCTATAATATAAACTAGTGAGTCATTTGTCCAGTTGAGTAAGGAAGGCAAATCTAAAATCAGGAGAATGGCGGGTGCAGTGTCTCAAGGCTGTAATCCCAGCACTTTGGGAGGCCTAAGTGAGAAGATTGCCTGAACCCACGGGTTCGAGACCAGACTGGGCACCTTGGCGAGACCTCATCTCTACAATAAATCAAAAAAATTGGCCATGTGTGGTAGCACACGCCTGTAATTCCAGCTACTTGGAAAGTTGAGGCAGAAGGATCACCTGAGCCCAGCCGGTAGACGCGGAGGTGTCCGTGAGCATGCCACTACATTCCAGTCTGGGCAACGGAGTGAGACCCTAACTCAAAAAAAAAAAAAAAAAAAAGAAAGCAGAGGTCACAGACAGGAAACACTTTCCAGAAGGTGTAAAACACAAGAAAATGCATTAACTATTTCTTTTAAATTAAATTGTTAATATATTTATAAGGATCAACCTGTCACCAATGTTCATTTGGCATTCTTGACTTCAAATAGAATAAGGGAATTGCAAGGATGATTTATAGTAACTAATATATTAATATGTTATGTTTTATGTTATATATTAAGAGCTCATTATTGGAGTTATTATTATGACATCTAAAATGGTTTTAAATGCAGACTAATATTAATATCACAACATTTTTAAATGCTTAATTATTTCCCATAAATTATACGGAATATATGTTAATTCTTAAAGGGCTGCAAGCTTACTCCTATTTCTAAATATATATATATAGCTATTATCTTTTAACTGTAAATAAAAGAAGTTATCATTAAGCCTTTTGACTATTAAACAATATATTTTGAAATCGACTATCAATCGAAGGAGTTATGAATAGGAACCATAAACCCCTGAGATGTTTCTAAACTCTATATCTAAAAAATATAAAATAGCTCCAATGCTTTTAGGATTTCAGTTAAAATTAAATATATATATATATATTTTGTTATTTTAGATTTTAGATTTTGTGGTGATTTATTTGAACCCATGACAAACATATGCTGTTTCTTTGATGCAATATATATTTGTTGATAAAATATCCTTCTACATGTTAAAAACCCAAGACAATGTATCCCTATAATGTTCCAGCAAATGTCAAATTATATTTATTGGCATTTTGATATTATGCATAGCCTGGGTCTTGTCTAGTCACTGAAATCTCCATAGTGATATATTGTAAGAAATTTCAAAATGAACAGCTTGTCTCTGAATATCTCTAGAGCAACCTAACCCTTCTATATTTTCAAAATATAACGTCATTCCTGGCACACAACAAACACTCAGTAAATACTATTGGATTACTCGATGGGGGAAAGTTAAATTTTAAATCATAATAGAGATTAAATAAGTCATTAGGGAAAGCACTTGAACCTCAGATTCATTAAGGGGAATAATCACTTTTAGAGAGTTGAACTGTGAAAAAAACTAATCATATTTCTGAGCACTACCTTTGTTTCTGGTACATATTCTTTTAGGCTCACTTTTACTTTTCCTGCCTTGGCCCTGGAATCAGCCCTCTCTTCAAAGAGCACTAGTTCATCATGGTAGGGAATGGGCTTTAAAATACCAGATTGGCTTACAAAGTTTACAGTTTTATTTTTACTTCTTAAAAGTAGGATACTCACTGTTTCAGCCAGACTGAAATGCCGTGTCTCACTACAGCCTCGACCTCCTGGGCACAGGCAATCCTCTAGCCTCAGTCTCCCAAGTAGCAAAGACTACAGGCACACACTGCCTCACCTTAGTTAATTTCTTGATTTTTCTTTTTTTTTTTGTAGAGTTGAGGTATCACTATATTGCCCAAGCTAGCTTCAAACTCCTGGGCTCAAGCAATCTTCCCTCTTTGACTCCCACATTTCTGGGGATTACAGGCATGAGTCACTGAATCTAGCTCAATGTTTCAAATTGGAAGTTTGAGAAGAAAACTCTTATCAGGTGTACAAAGACATTTTCACAACAGATGACACTGAATAAACTGTAAATGGTAATGACTTTTATTAGTTAATTTGTATTTGTAATATATATCTCACCATATATATAGAATATCATTTAGTATTTACAGGAAAAATCCAAAAATGTAAATATATATATAAGTTGGCTAAAGCATTTATGTGATTTATGTAGGGATTTAGAATATTAGTGTTAATGAAATTGCTTATTAAATAATTTTAAAGTTGTAGGCTTTCTTGCTTGTATAGATCCCATTGTATATAAAGATTAAATCTTTATCACATTAGAATCAACATATATTCTGGAGATACTTATACAAGATTAAAAAATAAAACTTAAATGTCTAATGTATCATTAGGTTAAGATAGAGAATATATTTTTCACATTTGGTAACTCTTCTAATTTAATCTTCATTAGGTGTGTTAGATTATTTAATCTTAATTAAATGTATTAAAATTGTTCAGACAGCAATGCATTCTAACATATATAATTATTTATGTATAAATATATGCACATACATAAACCA
Organism: Carlito syrichta; assembly: GCF_000164805.1. Lineage (NCBI taxonomy): Eukaryota > Metazoa > Chordata > Mammalia > Primates > Tarsiidae > Carlito > Carlito syrichta. The sequence goes on along the minus strand of NW_007260576.1, from coordinate 100,114 downwards.
GTACTGCAAGAAATCATAAATAAATAGATGAGGAGAAAAAATGTTTACATCTTATTCTGCCTTAAAGAATGAAGGAATAGATACCTTGTTATTTTATTTGAAGCAGTCATTTGACATTTTTGTAGTTTTTTTTTTTTTTTAGATTTAGATATCAGGGAACTTTTTTTAAGTTTAATACTTTGTAATTTAAATTTTAATACTTTATAATTTCTACTTTCAAATTTGTCTGAATAGCTTGTATAATAATAATAATAATAATAATAATAATAATAACTGCCCTGCTGGGATCATAAATCAAGTGAGACAAAGGCCTTGTGGGTTATCAGAGTTCAACTAAAAAAACACAAAACTTTGAGTGGACAATCCTCTAAAGGAAAGATCAAAAGAAGAGAAATGTATTTGGTCCTACTTTTGAAGTTTTCCCCTTGGATTGCATGCAGATCCTTAATATTGGGCATGAAGGCCAAGCAAGAAGCCTTGCCTCAGAGCTTATGGTCATTCTTTTTTATTGCAGGAGCCACAATAGCAGTGTTGGGATTACAATTTTATCCAGGATTTGAGAAGCCAAGAGCCAAGAGAAAAGGGAACACAACCATATAGATGTGAACCTAAAGTTTCCTGTGCCCTTCTCCTTGAGGATTTTGTCAGTTCCTGAACAGAACATGCATATGGAAAGAAGAGTAAAAAATTAAAACAGCAGCAAAGATGATGAAAAGCAATGCAGAATTTTCAGGAGCTTCACAGTTCTACAAATAAATTTGTATACATATATATATTTATACACACACACACACATACACACACACTCATACACATATCACATATATATTACCTACCATGGAGGAGGATTCGGGGAATCATTTTAAGCTTTGAGTTGAAAATACAGAAAGGCCACACAGTTTAATCAAAGACCAAAGAGAAATTATAAGCTTTTCCAAAGCTTAAGTTCTAGTCTTGAAACGTGAAATTTCTGCAGGGTGCAGTGGAACATGCCTGTAATCCCAGCACTTTGAGACAGGGAGGTGAGAGGATTATCTGAACCCACAGGTTTGAGACTAGCCTGAGAAACATGGCAAGACTTTGTCTCTACAATAAATCAAAAAAATTAGCTGGGCATGGTGGCACATACCTGTGGTTCCAGTATTTGGAAGGCTGAGGTGGAAGGAGCTTAGCCCAGCAGGTTGAGGCTGCACTGGTCCTGAGTGTACTGCTGCACTCCAGCCTGGGTGACAGAGTGGGACTCTGACTCAAAAAATAAAAAATAAAAAAAGAAAGAAAAGAAAAGAAAAGAGAAAGGAAGGAAAGGAAAGAAAATTCCTGAAGAATCAAGGATGCTTGGGCATTTTCTGATTACTAGTCATAAAGTATCAAATCCTTGTTAGGAAAAAAAAAAGAATCCCAATAAATTACATTTTTTTCCCCAAGAACATTACGTAGCATTCATTTAACAGTTACCACGTATACAAAAACCTATAAAATCAAAAAGTAAAAGAAACAACAAACAATACATTCTACAAAAGATTCACATAATGAAGGAATCAGACAAGATAGGAAATTGGAAATACGACTAGCAAACTCTTCTAAAAAAGACCTTCTCCAGCATTTTAATGATCATTACACAAACTCTTCTAAAAAAGACCTTCTCCAGCACAAACTCTTCTAAAAAAGACCTTCATTACACAAACTCTTCTAAAAAAGACCTTCTCCAGCATTTTAATGATCTCAACATAACTTTTATTAATAAAACAAAACAAAAGTATAACTTACAAGTTCTTCACAAGAAACAAAGTATAAACCTAACTTATTTCTGAACATTAAGCAAAAATATTCTAAACAAAATATCAGCAACCCTGTGTGTAAAAATTGGTAGAAAGTTCTTGTAAAATTGTTTCACGTTATTGGTTATATGTCTATATTACTTATTGTTCAATAGCTCTATTTCTAGTTATTGAACAGAAAGACATTCACAATGTATCAAAAGATTTTGAACAAAAATGTTTATAATAGCTTCATTTCTAATAAACAAATGTTAAAAGTAACCCAATGGTAGAGTATATTATTTTTTTTCTGATCTGCCTACAAAATAAAATTACATAACTCCTTTCTTTATGATGCGCTATTATAGTGCTTTCCAGTATTGTACCTATTTCCTCCTCATTGACTCTTAGTTTGTCTGAATGACTAACTTTACCAATGTTATTAATAAAAAGCATATCGTCATATATCAAGTTGGAGCTGAGGTTTATAAGAGTCATACTGAGTAACTTCCAGTCCACCTGAAGTCTTATCCTTTATGATACAAAGAGCAATCCACAAGAAATAGCTGCTTTCTCAGTTTTTGTTCCTGAATGACACAGGTAACAGATTTAAATGGATTCCTGAGGTCAGCTTAATCCACAGGAGCCCTAGAGAGTATTGCCTAAATTTCAACCAAACTGAAGACACATAAATGTGGCATAAAAGGTAGCTACTGAGATTTTTCTTGTTGTTTTAATGCGCATTAAGCAGCAGCAGAAAAAAATTAATTAAGCTCCAAATATTCATCAATAGCAAGATGTATAATTAAATTTTGGTAATTCAGCCGGGCTCGGTGGCTCAGCCTGTAATCCCGCGCCTTTGGGAGGCTGAGGTGAGTGGATTGCCTGAGCCCGCGGGTTCGAGACCCGCCTGGGCAGTGAGACCTCATCTCTACAATAAATCAAAAAATCAGCCGGGCGTGGTAGTGCATGCCTGTAATTCCAACTACTTGGAAGGCTGAGGTGGAAGGATCGCCGGAGCCCAGCAGGCGAGATTGTGGTGGCCGGGAGCGGCCACTGCACTCCAGTCTGGGCGACAGAGTGAGACTCCAACTCAAAAAAAAAAAAAAAAAAAAAAAATTTTGGTAATTCACTTAGTGAATTAATATACAGCACACTATGGATAGATCTTATAGATTTAATAGAGAGAAATGTCATGTGTGCTTTACAAAATACTTAAAGAACTCAAGAAATAAAAAAAAGAAAACCCTACCAAAATTTCATCACCCACAAAGAAAAATTGTTAACATTATCTCTCTGTATATCTAAATATAGATATTGAATAGATGAGTAACATAGAGTCCATAGATGGACAAAAGGTATTTTACAAGATGTAATCAAATTATTATTATCTTCAAATTATGTTAAATTGCACTTAGGTTTTTCAGAACGAAATGAGACACAAAGTAAAAGATATCTGTGAACTTTTTTTTAATTTTGAAGATGTGGGGTACAATTCAGGCCTAGACATACAAATGGTTATTATGCCGGTACCCTTATTGATGAGGTATGCCCCCCCATTCCCTGGCAGTTTCCTTCAATTGCCAATCCCACCTCCCCTCCCCTGGCAGTTACCAACTACTGCCAATCCCTTTCTTATAGTTTGATGATAATTGTTCAAGGTCCACTTATGAGTGAAAACGTGCAGTCTTCAGTTCTTTGCTTCTGTGATAGATCACTCAGTATCACAGACTCTGTGAGATTTTAGTTAGCATTTCTTCATATGAAAACTGTATAATTTCAAAATTTATTTAAATTAAAAAAATTATTATAAAAATTAAATGGCTAGAGTACTTTTGAATTTTTTCGCATGATTTGGCAGTGTCTAGTGACTCTCTACTATAAAAAGGCTGAAATTTAGTACTCTGTCCTCCCATTAACTTACATCAATAGTAGCTACTTCACTAATGTTACAGTACAATCATTAACATTACTATCAACTTTTGTAAATATTTATATCTACTCTTTTACCACAAGTTCTATAGTTAATTCATCTTATTTTGGTAGATTTAATGCTTTCCACTACTCTTGTTATTGTCTGTATTTATGAGTTTGTGGGTTCATATTCATGTTTTGGGAGCACTTTGTCTAATACCCTCTATTTTTCTTTCTCAACAAAGTCTCAAGCAATCATGGATGCTGTATTCTCTCAGAGATCTAGTACAGTTGTGTACAAAACCTCAGAGAATGCTTAATTTCTGCCAAGAATTATGTCTTGTTACTCATTATGTAATGTATTGCTCAGAAGACACCTTATGTTGATAATTTTGTTAAACCCACTTAAAAACTAGAAAAAAAGCATTGCGGTAGATAGAGAAGCTGTTCCCAGAGACCAAATTAGCAAGAGGAGCTGAGACTTGACATTGTTAAACTCCACCAAGTTGGATCTGTATCTGCAACGATTAACTAATACTACATACAAATTAGCATATGACTTCCTTTTTATGTTTGATATCCATTTTATAGATGATGCCCATATACTTTAGATAATAAATTCACTTAAGAAGTCTTTGTGACAATTGATTAGAAATATGTTTTCATGGTTTTTTGTTTTTGTTTTTTGTTATCAGCAGTTTCAATCCTTCCATCTCAGGTGTGTTTCTTTCTTTCTTTTTTTTTAAGATTAGAAAACACAGTATGTTTTGAAAATAAATTAGAGAGAGAGAGAAAGAGGTGATTCACCTCCCCAAGGTAGGGGAGGGGGTCAAAGCTTAAGAAAACATGGCGTGGCCATAGTTCAAAGAGCACATGGCCACACCAGTGCTTCTTGTGTCTTTGAGAGTATTTATACATTTCAATTGTACTCTACTATTCCAGAGACATAAATTACTCATATGTGAGATATTCTACATCTTCTCATTATCTTTCTTCTTTTCTATGGTAAGTTTTATAATTTTATTCTCACATTTTTTAAGGCAATCTTCTCAAACCTGTCTCCTAAGTATTTTATGGAATTTGTATCATGTTTATTATACTTTTGTTTGTTCTAAAATATAGTTTCTAACTCTGTATTTTATTTTTCTCTATATTCGATATGCAGGACACATGGTCTATACTTTTTTGAGTCTATGAATATTTCTCTATCTGAACTTAGTCAGCTTTCTTGGACCACACTTCATTCATATTCTTTGTTCACTATTTTGTACCATACATAAATAGAGTCAACATTGCCTTTTTCTTTTTTTTTAAACTATTGTTTAATCTTTGAAACAGAGTCTGAGGAAATCTGACAATGAAAAAGCTTAACTAACAATTCTACTAGAATTTCAATGTATAGAGTGTAATTTTACTGTTTAATTTTCCTTAGGAATGGAACAATTATTATTTCAGTGGAAAATGTAGATTAAAATGTTTCCCCATGCCATGCCATGTTTTCTGCTTTACTTTAATTTTTCATTATTGTAAAAAAGCAAACAATCCCTTTATTATTTTAAAACAGAAATCCCCTTTATCACAAATTTATTTTTAAGTAGAATTTGATTTAAAATAATTATTTTCATTATTGCATTTGACTTGTATATTGGCTTGAACTTTTTCCAGTGTATTAATATGCATAATCTTATTTCTGATAATTTCTTGTTAATTGATTTAACACTTTTAGTGTGTTTTAGGAAGGATGATTAATACAGTTTATTGTGTCAAATTAATAATGAATACCTCAGCATTACTTTTAAGTAATTTTCTATGATTTGCATGTACTTGTACAATTTACACCTCTTTAGGCAATGTGAAACTACTGAATTTTTTGTTTTGGGGGGTTTTCTTAGTGAAAAAGTGACCTTGACTGATTTATGGCTTTATTTTATTTGCATAAAACATGGTTGAGGTCTTCTGATTCTGAGTGTTTTGAAGGTGTACTCAATAGAATTTGCTAATAGATTGGCTGTGGGGTAGAAAAAATGAGAGGTATAATGGATGACTTCATGTTATCTGGTCTAAGTGAAATACACAAGTAACAGATTATTTTACATCCTTTGAAATTATTGAAAATAAATAATGTTAAATGTTAAATGGGCCATAAATCCAATGTAATTTAAAATAAAATATATCTTAAAAAGTTTAAACATGATATGGTCTTTATCATGTGTATTACTTTGTAATGTAAAAAACTACAATTTACTTTAGAATTTTCATACTTGAATATAAAATTGTGAATAAAACGTTTTATTTATTTTTTACTTATCAATTGCTATTTTTAAAAGTAAACGATAGTTATGGAAATTCAATATCTGAATATATGTTTATATACATCTATATATCAATATAAATTATGAAGAATAGCAATATGCTAATATATTCCCACAAAATGTACACACTTGAATTTATAAATTACATGCAAAAGTATATGGAATAATTATTCTGTATACTTATCTTTTATGTTAGACAGATGCACCTATATAGGCATACTTTTATTGGAGAAAGTATGTTTGTCTCATCATTATTCCTCAGTATCTATTTAAAGACATATTTTAACATCATCAAAGAACAAAAAACTCACTCACTGCAGATTTTGAAAGAAAAGCTTTTTGAATAGCAGTGACAATAAACGTAACCTCTGGGAAAGAAGCACACCACAACATAACTTTCTTTTCATTCAATAAAAGGAATATGGCAAGTACAGCTTAAACTACCTTGTGGCTATAAACCCTGAATTCACGTATACTGAACCTGACAGAATCAGACCATTCTTTAATATTTTGAAAGGAAGTGCTAAGTTATGGAAAACTGCATTCTGATACAAAGCATATGGTAACAAAGTAAACCCAGAATTTCTAAATAATTCTTATATTTATTTATTTGTACCATTGACATGCCAAGTAAATAAATTTAGAATATATCTATCCTTCAGATTATTATACTGTTTAAAGTATGAGATCATTTTGTATTAGCACTTATTTGTTTACAAAATCAGAAGCCCAGGCTTAAGGAAATGCTGAGAGTGAAAAAAAAATGTTTTTCTGGGCCATTCAATGATAATAGAGAAACAGTTCATCCAATAAGAACCTCAATACCAGAAGCAGCAACAATACTATGAACTAATCTTTATTAAGTGCTTACCATATGCCACACAGTGACCTGATTTTTCATATGCAAGTTCCTCTTAATACTTAAAATAAACTTGAGAACTCAGTATGATCAGTTTTAAGTTTTTAAATAATTATTTTATCATTTTTCTATTTTATGTATATTTTTGAAATGCTTTTGTGATGTTTAAAATAGAACAATATGGGAGAAAGTATTATAGAAATACAAGCAATCACTAGGCTTTCAGTCAGAATTTTTGTGGACTGGGCACAGTAGTTCACACCTGTAATCCCAGCACTTTGGAGGCGTGAGCCCAGGAGTTTAAGACCAGCTTGAACCCAGGAGTTTAAGACCAACCTGGGCATTATAGTGAGACTCTATCCCTATCTAAAAAATAAAAATAAATGTAAAAAATACTCATAATGGCTTCTGTCTCTTTTTTTTTCGAGTCGGAGTTTTACTCCGTTGCCCAGGCTGCAGTGCAGTGGCACGCTCACAGTCACCCCAGCATCGACCTGCTAGGCTCAGGTGATTCTTCCAAGTACTCGGAACTACAAGTGTGTGCTATATCAGACTAATTTTTTCATTTATTGTAGAGACGAGGTCTTGCCAAGTTGCCCAGACTGGTCTCGAACCCCTGGGCTCAGGCAATCTTTTCGCCTTGGGCCCCCAAAGTGCTGGGATTACAGACTTGAGCTACCATGTCCAACCTAGGTCTGTCACCTTTTAGAAAAAAATTAAAAGTCACTGACATAAGCAAAGAAAAATATTAAAAATTATTGAGCTAGATCATTTTTATTTAGAATTTTCCTATTTCAAGGTTATTTTCTTGACTGCCATTTCTTTTTAGAAAAGAATATCTGACACCCCAAAATATGTTCTGGCTTCAAAGTAAGATTAATTCAATCATCTAATGTATAAACATGTATAAGTAGAAAAAATATTAAACCTTTTTTTCTAGCAATTTGAAGGATTCCTAAAGTCAATTTGCTTGACATTAATTTCAGTGGCTTTCATGAATGAAACAGCTCACAAAAACATATCATTCCAAATGGCAGGCTTAACTGTAGGCTTGAGTGTTAATTCTGTTAAAACAAGATAAAATAATATAAATAATATGTAAATAAAAAAATTTAATCTATCATATCTAATCTGTGACAACCAAACACAATGAAACCAAATTCATGTTAAAGGCAAACCTCTTCTTTGAGAATGCTTTTACAATACTATACTGTGATATATGAATTTCGACAATTAGGTTCGCAATCTATCCTAGAAAAAATGCTATATATCTTTTTTTTTTTTTTTTTTTTTTGAGTTGGAGTCTCACTCTGTCACCCAGACTGGAAGGCTG
>NW_007260576.1:36770-91919 GCF_000164805.1 Carlito syrichta | reverse complement strand
CCACCTCAGCCTTCTAAGTAGCTGGAATTACAGGCATGTGCTACCATGCCCGGCTGATTTTTTGATTTATTATAGAGATGAGGTCTCGCCAAGTTGGCCAGGCGGGTCTCGAACCCGCGGGCTCAGGCAATCCACTCACCTCAGCCTCCCAAAGTGCTGGGATTACAGGCTGAGCCACCGAGCCTGGCAATGCTACATATCTTAATGCTGAATAAGAATGATCATCTTCGAAGTACTCTCCTTGGGAAATTATGTACCTAGTCCACCTGTCAAAGCAATTTTGGAAGTGTTTTTCTGGAATAGCCATCAGAGCTGTTGTCATTATTTGTTGAGGTCTGACAATTTAATTAAGTCCGTGAGCCTGCCACCACGTGCTTATGTTGGCACCACTGAACAAATAATGTATTGGAACACCCTATCTACTCAACTGATCTGGCCCCCAATGATTTTTTCTTTACCCGAAGATAAAGGAAATATTAAAAGGAAGACATTTGATAACATTCAGAACTTTAAGGGAAATAGGAAGACAGCTCTGATGTCCCTTCCAGAAAAACACTTCCAAAATTGCTTTGACAGGTGGAATAGGCACTAACATGGGCATATAGCTTCCCAAGGGGAGTACTTCGTAGGTGATGGTATTGGTATTAACAATAAGGTATATAGCACTTTCTCCAAGATGAGTTCATAGACTTTATTGTCATACCTTGTATGGGCCAAATGAATGATAGAGTATCTACATGTACATTAGACACACACGGATAAAGCCTCATGCTTTCTCTCTCTCTCTCTCTCTCCCTCTCTCCTTCTCTCTCTCTCTCTCTCTCTCTCTCTCTCTCTCTCTCTCTATCTCAACCTGTAGTTCATAGTTCACTCATATTCCATTCATTCTCACTCTTGCCTTTGCCCTATTTGTTCCCTGTAGTTTCTTTTCTTAACTACCTGGTAAATTTGTGCAGTTCTTAAAATCAACTCAAATGTCACCTCTGTTGTGAAGATGAATGATGATTCTTTGTGAGCATTCCACACTTTCTTTATATTAGTAGAATATCATTCAAATTACACTTGATCACTTTGTAATTTCTAATGTTGTTTTCCCTTTTAGGCTATGTGTTTTTTGTATTCCCGCATATAGGCAAACTGCTCAATAGATGAGTCCTTCAGATTCACATGAAATACTTAAGTGATCAAAAACCAAACCATGAAAACAATGTCTCAATGTAGAAAGGTAGAATAGGGACTAGAAATATTCAGAATCCCAAGTTATTTTTCCTGAAGATATTCTATATTGAAGATTTATTTTACGTTTTTCTTCTATTGTTGTGCTTTAAGTGGACAGCTTACCCGGCAACACTAAGCCAATTCAACACTTGATCATATCTACTTTTGTTCAAGAGTAATGTTCTGTCATTTCTTATCACCACCATTAGCAGTGCACAACTTCTTATTAGCCTTATCACCTATTGTTATGATAAACGAAGTACAAAACCATTCACCCAAAGCAGCTGTCTTTAGAGGGTAATGGCTTCTTTATCTAACTGCAGCAAGACTCCTGGCTTTGACTAAAGACTAAAATTGTGTTCTCACCAATATCAGACAAGGCAAGTGCAAAAGTGTTCCTTAATTTTTTTAACTTCCAAAATCTGTTAGGAAAACTTATTTTGTAGAAGAAATGTCAATATCACAAATATTTAATACTTTTAGTAGCTAAATCTTGAAACTTTCTGAAAACATTTGTGTCTAAATGTACATCTTCTGCTCTTGTTTTGTGCAATTGATTATGTCAAGTGCTTAAATTAATTTTAAAATATTTTTTTTGGTAGAAAGTTATTAAGTGAAATTAAGCCTTTTATTGTGTATACATGTTCCTGGACATATGTTCACATGTATATATTTTAATCTATAATTTAACTTATTTCAAAATAATTTTTGAAGTGATACTATGTCCAATTTGTAAATCTTGGTAGCTTTAAATATTTAAGATTCATTAAGATCATAAACAAAGTCAATTTGTGACTAGGCACAGTAACTCACACCTGTAATCCTAGCATTTTGGGAGGCCGAAGTGGGAAGATTGCTTGAACCCAGAAGACTGAGACCAGCCTAAGCAACACTGCAAATCCTCATCTCTTAAAAAATAAAGATCAGGAAAAAAAATTTAGCGAGAATGAGTCCTGATCATGTCAGTGCATTCCAACCTAGGGGACAGAGTGAGACCCCCAACAAAAAGAAAGGAATTTATATTTAAAGGTAATATTCAAAGAAAGAAATATTTTTCTCACATCTCAAAAATGTAGTGCTATAGTTATAAAGCATAATATTAAGATGCAAACTATTTAGGCAAATAGATTTTTACTCGTATTAGTATATCTCATAATTTTTATTTGTACTAATAGAAATTTTAGTAGGCAAAAAAATGTGTCATAAGCTTGAAGAAATGCAAATAACTTACAAAGTACTCTATGATATCTGTAATAACTCACATTGCTAAATAACAACATATATTATTTTCTGTTCATATAAAAGTTAACATGTCAGAATAATAATATGACAAATAATAGTTGTAGAACTAAAAGTTGATGCAAAAAAGTTGAAAACAATTTGAGGTTTGGAAAACAGGGTATATTTTAGCAGGGACCAAGAAAAAAAAAATTTATCTTTTAGAGAGCAGTCCCATTAGGAGTGCACCTGCCCACACTGCCCTGAATGTTCAGCAGATTTTGACCAAAAGAATGGCAGACCCCATGCCCGACCTTCCCTATTCACTGGATCTGCCCTTGATTAACTTTATTTTGTTTCACCAGATAAAAAAAGTCAGCAAAGTAAAATGTTTTGCCAACTGTGGAAGAGATGAAACAAAAATTGGCAGAAGTACGACACAGCATTAAAATCAGTGAGTTCAAAAACTGTTTTGAGTAGTGGAAAAATCATCTCAGCAGTTGTATTCTATCAAACAGAGAGTACTTTGAAGGTAACTGAAGTTTAAACATGTAAGAATAAATATACATTTTTAATAAATAAATTCTGGGTTTTGGGGAGTCTTCCCTCATAATTGTAAAGCTATGAAACACAATTCTTACACCTATTATAAAGAGAGAATAAGACAGAACACAATAGCTTTACACAGATGGAGGCTATATTCACAGTAGTTAATAACGATAATTGAGAAAAAGTGGTTTAGTCAATGAATAAAATATAATATCTGTGTTTACATTTGTAAAAGTTGTCAGGGATATTTTTGAGAATGAATAAAGAATCTAAAACAGTATCTGACACATAGTTCCAAAGTAAAGTTTTTTTTTCTCTTCCTTTCTAATGTTTCTGTCATAGTTATAAAGTACTACATCCAGCTAGTTTTAAATAATATATACCACAATTAAACAGCTGAAAGTTTTTTTTTTAAACTTGCTTCATTAAACAAAACAAATTCCATTGAATCCATTGTGGCTAATACTGTTCAAAAAATTCAAAACTTCCTTTGATGTGATTATTTTGGGACCTATCTTTGTCTCCAACTTTTTAATTTAATATTGTGTACCTTCAAAATTGTATTTATATCATAAATCTAATATGTAAAATTCTATTGAATACTGGTAAATTTAGTAGTAATTGTTTTGAAAGTTTTTTTGTATATACATAAGATACAATATTTAAAATTTTTCTTATTGTTGGAGTCTCTGGCTTTAAGAACATATAACTCTCATAGATTCCAGTTTAACCAATAGCATTAGATTACTTTTATTGAAAAGAAATTATGTATTCCAAACTTTAAACAATGCAACAAAGCACTTCTATACTATAACAATGCATAATGCATAATGAAGTTGCACATAAATTATTTTAGTTTCTAAAAAAATCAAGAAACAAACTCATAAACAGTATCCTACACTAGAAGTAAAGTACTAGAGTCATGCTAAATTTTAGACGTTTGAATTATGCAAGGTGTTAACAACTTAATTTTCAAAATAAATTCAAAGAATGTATGCATATTAAGTCAGTCTTTATCTGGAATTATAACTGCTTGTTATTAGTAGGTCACACACATTTTATTCACTAGATCAGCACATTCAACTTATTTCTGACTTATTCCTTGCCCTGTAGATTCTGTTACTATGGTCCAAGACATGCATTCTTTTTTTCCTTTTTTTTTTTTGAGTTGGAGTCTCACTCTGTCGCCGACTGGAGTGCTGTGGCCGCTCCCGGCCACCGCAGCCTCGATCAGCTGGCCTCCGGCTATCCTTCCGCCTCAGTCTTCCGAGTAACCGGAATTACAGGCACACACTACCATGCCCGGCTGATTTTTTGATTTATTGTAGAGATGAGGGCCTGCCAAGTTGCCCAGGAGGGTCTCGAACCCGTGGGCTCAGGCAATCCACTCACCTCAGCCTCCCAAGGTAGGGATTACAGGCTGAGCCACCGAATCCGGCTAAGACATGTATTCTTAAACGTAAGTGTTATTTTACATTTCCCTACAATAGCACACACATAACTTTCTGTATAAGTCATCTAATTTACCTTAGTCATTTATACATTACTTTTTTTTGTACCATTGAAATATATTGACTTTAGCCTGAATTACAAAACCTGTTTAAAAGCCTCCAAATGCTTTTAAGCAAAGCAAAACCTTGAATGGCACTTTCTGAGTATCATGTTATGTCCATGAAAAAGAAGTGTCCTGATTTTCATGTTGTTAGTCTTAAAATTCTAAAATTTTACAAGATTATAGAGTCATCTGCAGGTAGCCATAATATTAACTAGGGTGTGATTAGAGCTAGAGTCTAAGTGAGAACATATTGAGTTCGGCTATAAGATAGCAGAAAAATTTAAAGGAATAAAAAAGTAAAATAAATAAGGGACAAAACAAAGTACCAAGAATGACTGTACATAAAGAACTACCAGAGTGTTCAATTAGGAACACAAAAATGATTTAAAGAAACAAACCTTACAATGAAGTAGTTCATAAAGAGAGCATGTTGAATTCTTTCATCAGTTTGTCTATGTTACAAAATTCTTCCATTGTTTTTATCAGAGTGTGTACTGTAATTGAATTAACATTTATTATTTAGAAAATAACAATGTTTTTGAGAAAAACTTATACTTTCAAGTAGCATAAACGTCAATATGAGCACAACTCCATCACTTACTAGGCTGATATTGAATTCACTAAGTCACAATATCCATTTCATTGTCTCTGAAAGTGAAATGATTAGTCTCATATGTATTATCACCATGAGAGTTAAAAAAACCCTTAAATCTAAAACATTTGCTATAGTCAATATCACATAGAAAGTATAGTTACTATTGTTGTAGTTATTGCTTTCACTATTTTACGGTTTCCATAGTGATAATTGATTATACAAGTATCCAACATGATTGGCTTACCAGATAGCATTTGCATTTGAAATTATTTCAATTCCAAGTGATAAAGGTCATAATATATGCTAAAAAATGACCTAAACCTAACAAAACAGTGCTGTATATACACAGGCCATCTGTGCACCTTGTTCCTAGTGTGGAAATCACATGTGCCTTATGTGAGTCCCAGGTGCATATTGAAAAGTTGGCCACTGCACTCCAGTCTGGGTGACAGAGTGAGACTCCAACTCAAAAAAAAAAAAAGAAAAGTTGGACTTATCCAGGATCCCAGAGTACCCTGTCTTTTCCATCTTGAGCAATACTTCTTTTGAGTTGATCTTTATGCAATTCAGATTCCCTTGTTCAGTAACGCTAAACTTGATTCCTTCTGTAGAATATATGGTGTGAACTAATCATTAACTGAATCACCGATTCCCCCTGTAATCTTATAGAACTCAAATCCAGCTCCAGGCAGAATTAACAAAATACCAGGTCAGGCTAATTCCATCCCAATCATGAGAGTGCAAAGCAGGAATTCAAACCCCTACTAATAAAATAGTATAAACAAAAAATGTCTTTTAAGACTTTCAGTTTTATGCAATTTTGTCATAGAAATATCACAGTCTATTCTAACCTTAGCCTTCAATTATTTTATATTGATTGAATAATAAATATCACTCAAAAGATACACATTTGCGTGTATTTCATCCTAATATTAATTTTATAATACATAATTCAATATGCAATTTTCCTGATTTTTTTTGTTTAAAAAGACTATAAATCTAAACTGATAGAAGTTTAGTATTCTATCTTAACAATTATCTAAGATTAAACCACAGAACACTATTTGGCAACAGAAAAGTGAAGTTGCCTTAGCAGAGCCATAATCAGGGAACTGGTGCAAGGAAGATTGAATGCAACTTGTGTCTTCATAAAACAGTAGTAGTGCTTTTATTACATTAAATAATAAATATGATAAATATGATTTTCTATTCCATATGTCTATCATGCATATACTTACAACTAAGACACACAAAGAGAAGGGGAGAGAAAGACTAATGAAATTTTTTTTTTTTGTATTGGAGTCTCACTCGGTCGTCCAGACTGGAGTGCAGTGGCCGCTCCCGGCCACCGCAGCCTTGCCTGCTGGGCTCCGGCGATCCTTCCGTCTCAGCCTTCCGAGTAGCCAGAATTACAGGCATGCGCTACCACGCCCGACTGATTTTTGGATTTATTGTAGAGATGAGGTCTCGCTGCCCAGGCGGGTCTCGAACCCTCGGGCTCAGGCAACCCGCTCACTTCAGCCTCCCAAAGGCGCGGGATTACAGGCTGAGCCACCAAGCCCAGCTGCTAATGAAATTTTAACAGAAAATTCATACATATTTTATGACTAATAAATGACACAAAAGAATTAGAACAACACATTTTAGCAAGAAAAATTATATTTTTATATTATGATCTATGTATTCTGAAGATATTTGAACTCTAATTCATTGTATAAATTATTTTTATATATAAATAAGCCTACTGGAATAAATAAAAGGTCCATGTAATGAAACGCAAGTCACAGATACTGATTGATATTTTCATACACTATAAAACTTCAGAAAATTGGTTGTATAGAAACAGACACCTAGAAATTAACTGAGGAATGTATACTATTGAATATGACTGGGCAATCTACTTCACTTTTGAAATCTGTGGATCTTGTCAACTGCATCATAAATTTTGAGAAATATTTCTTGGATACTGATACATTAGATCTGTAGTTCATTGATTCACACATCTATTGATGTTTTATTATATCCACTATTTTCTTTGGTAAAAACAAAGTGGTGAGTAAAACTAGCAAGACTGTAGTACAAACCCACATGGATGAATTTTACGTTCTATTTGAAGAAACAGAATGCATGCACACACACACAATTCACACACATGTATGAGGATACATGCATGTATATCCTATACTCACGTATTTACATATCAACATATATAAAATGTTTGATAGTACTGAATGAAATGAACAAAAAATTGAATTAGGTAAGAATTTACCTTAATAAGACTTGACTAAGGTGAGGGCCTAAGATTTGAGAAAACCTGAAGGACAAATTTTTTAAAAGGAATGGAAAGTAAAAATTTCCTGTGATGGAAACATGCTTGACATAATAAATGGCCCATGTGGCTCAGATGGAATAGAGAAAAATATATGGGTAGCAGGAGATGAAGTCATAATGATGGCATAGATTATATGGGACCTTTAAGCTTTGAGAAAGATTTGAGATTATAATCCAAATGCAGAATCATGTTGATGGGAAACATCAGTGTTCACTCACTTCCTTTCACAGCATTAATACAATGTTATATACATAGTTTTACAGAATCTTGGAAAAGCACAGTAAACGTTTGTAATTTGGGATTCTCAGGGCTGAAGATAAAGCTATAGAGAAGTTAAGGACATTTTCAGTGGGCCCTACCTAGGGTTGACTGTATTCATCACTAGACCTAATGGAACCAGCACGGCCACACCACGAACATTTCTAGGTGTCCCGGGACTTTTCTTACCTAGGTTCTCAGATCATAACAGTCACTTTTTACAATCATATGTACCATGTAAAGGACAGCAGGACCTAAGGAGCAACTAGAATTTTCCACTTGGAAATAGTCTCGTGTCTGGTCAGAGTTAACTAGAATTGAGAAGAAATTGAGAAGAAATTAAGAGTCACACTAAAGTAAAAGCCTGGGATTAGGGTGACTTTTCCCTGATAGTCTCATCCAAGGAGGGATTTCATTGTTGGAGATAACTTTTCTGAACCGAGAGCATCACATCCTTCAAATTACAGAGCAGAAGTACTGCCACAGTCCCATGTAAGCAAAATAAATCAGGTTTCACAAAAATTTAGGTGGAGAAAATTGTTGTCTATGTAGCAAAATTGTTACAAATTTAAATTAAAGGTGTACATATTCAATTATATATTTGCATAATGTGTACATATATTTGCAATGCTAATTTTATATATATTTACTGATTTATTAAATTGGAAGTATGCTCATGATTTATTTGCTTATTTATTGTTTGAATAAGGATCTCATTCTATCACCCAGGCTGGAGTACAGTGGCACAGTCAAAGTTCATCATAGCCTTGAATTCCTAGGCTCAGGGCCATCCTTCTGCCTCAACCACCTGAGTATCTGGAACCACAGGCGCATGCCACCACATCCAGATAATTTTTGAATGTAGAAACCAGATCATGCTATGTTGTCTAGGCTAGTCTCGAACTGATGGATCAAGCAATACTCCTACTTTGGCCTGAAAAGGTGTTAGGATTACAGGCATGAGACACCACAACTAGCTAATGTTTTTTAACAGTAAGTTTAAAGTAGTGAAATTGATAATATTTATTTACATATTACTGAACATTTTCCATTTATTAATGACAACTAGGACACTCATAAGTCTAAAATAAAATTCTACAGTTTTTCTAAAGTAATACAAACAATAAATTACATCAATTATCTGCCCTATTTTTTTATAACTTTCAAAAGCTTTACATCACTTAATTACAAGGAATATTTATAGTGGTAGCATGCAATTATGATGCCAGAGCTCCTGGTAATTTAAGGGAGAGTCCTCTGCTTTGAGAACTCTCAATATTGACTCTGAGTTAAAAGCCAATTTACAGGGCATAGGGTGAAAAGATAGATTCTGATTACAATATTAGAATAAGTCACATTTGCCCTGAGCACCTGAGTTATGGGAGATAAACAAACAAAATTCCCTTTGGCTTAACATTCTTGCTATCTGCTGTGCTGTGAATATTTATGTTCCTTAAAATTCATGTTTAAGACCTAATCACCAAGGTCATGGCATTAGAAGAAGGGGCCTGTGAGAGGACTTTAGATCACAAGGCCTCATGAATGATATTAGTGCTTTTAAAAAAGAGGCCTCGGAGAGCTGTCTTGCCTATTCCTTCCACCATGTGAAAACACACCCATTTCTATAAACTAAGCAGCAGACCCTTATCAGATACCAAATCTCCCAGACCTTCATCTTGGACTTCCCCGTCTACAGAATTTGAGAAATAAATTTCTGTTGTTTTTAAACTACCTGATATTTTTAATAGTAGCCAGAAAAAAATTAAGGCAGTGTCCAAGTATCTGCTTATAATTCAAAGACTAATAGCTGTTGAAATGTTGATATATATTTGTGAATGAATAAATTCTAGCATTGTCCTTCTTTTTTCTTCATGGGTACTATCAATATACATAGTTGCGTATGTCAATCCCAAAAACACAATTCTGAAAATTGTACTCCATGCTAGATATGAATTTCCTGGTAAGTATGAAAACATTTATTAAAATAAAAATATGACCTTCAATTTATTTGATCTCAGCTTAAAAATGTATTACAATTGTATTTTACTTTAAAAATCCACATAATTCTTTAGCTAAAATAATCAAGTACTGTGTTAGAAAATCCTCAATTACATAAAACACAGAAAGTTGAAAACTATTTGCATTTCAGAGGATACAGGAAGAATATAAACTAAAAGCCCACTCAGGTGGGATAAAGGCATTATTTAAGATTAACTACTTAAGTGTTCTCATTTTTAATTACAGTTGAGCTCTTACGTTTTTCAGGTTAACTATGAACTTTTGTTTAATCAACATATAAACTTTATCAACAATAATAGCAACCATACAACTGACAAAACATATTTGTTCAAGGATTTTGCATTACAGTCAAGTGAAATTTCTAATGCCCTAGTGGTTTTGATGAAATGACTATTTTGTCTTAATAGACTATTTTTTGTTCATTTAGCTTCAGAATAAGTTGTTTAAAAAGTGAGATTTTTTTATTTAAGACATATATAGTTGGTCTATTTTTGTAAAAATTAAACTCTCTCTGCCTGTGTGCATATGTATGTACACATAATTGCCATGTTCTCTCTTACATCTATAGTCAAAATAAAACTGCTCCAAAAATACATGTACATTTTGAAATATTATGTGAGGTATAAAATAACTATAATATTTAGAAAAATCAAGAAATTCTTAAATATTATTATTAAAATATTCTTAAATGTATTAAATGCATTCTTAAAACTTGCTTGAAATAGTTTGATATACAGCAGATGCCTCCAAATTGTATTTCTAACAATAATTAATAGTTTTAAAAGCCACAAGAAAAATAAAAATACATATTACAGAATATTAGTGTATCATAAAGTATAAGATTTCAAGGAAATGTAAGATCCAAGATATAAAATACGGGTTTAATTGCTAACAATTGTTTCATCGATTTGACAAAAAGACACATATTTTTTATTAAAATACAAATTATATCCTTACAAAAGCACCTTCTCTGGAATACAAAGCATTAGGCAAAGATATATAAAACATAAAAAGCATATTTGTACATATTCAACAAATATAAAACAATCTCATGATTACATATATATAACTGGTAAAAGTTTGGTGAACTAATCAAATTAGAAACTTAATTTCATTTTTAGCTTTTTGAAAGCCAAGACATAAAAAGAAGAAACCATGATAAAATGTTTCATTCTCATTGTGTTATAAACAAAAATCTTTTAGTGTTTTACTCTTATTTTTATGTGATTTGCTATGTTTTTCTGTAGAAAAAAAATTTCTGACACTCCTCACCCCCCCAAAAAATGTTGTACATGGGTCATTCTATAAAAGTTATAAAGTATCATAATAAACATTATTCTCAATTTTATTTCTGCAAAGCATGCATAAAATAGACATCCTTTATAATGAATTTTATCGATTCAAATGTATATTTTATGGGATTGTATCCATGCTAACAGATTGCTATAGAGAGCCAGAGAGTATTAAACAAAATATAGAGTTTTGGGAGATTTAATTTGATGGAAATATGAATGTTAAAAATGTAAAGAAAATCTCAAAATGTTCCTTATAACATCTCTTATGTTTTGTAGATAGCTTCTAAATGAATTCCAGAATTTTTAAAATGTAACTTTAATTCTACCTTATACATTCATATAGGCTAATTATATTTAACATGCCACATTAACAGCAGTATAAGAATTATTATTTTTAAAAGGATAATTATTGTATTTCTGGCTTCTTATTCTCTAACCCAAGCCATAGATTTCCATATTTTTAGGTTATAGGCATGCCACTTTTAGAACAGAAGCAGTTACCAAAGTGTACAATTTGTTACTATTATTGAGTCAGTAGTTAACTTCTACGAATCCTTTTCACAATGGCTTATCAGGAAATAAAACAAATTCAATTTGATCTTGAGCAAATCTGAAATAACATGCTACTTGGTATATCACCTCTTATAAGATGTTACACTTTGGACACCTTTAGTCTTTTTTGCAAAATAAATTTGATCTTATCAGCTTCTAGAGTTCATCAAAGTAGAGAAGTAAGAGTGTGTGTGTGTGTGTGTGTGTGTGTGTGTGTGTGTGTGTGTGTGTGTTGGAAGAAGGTTTTTATCTGGGGTTATTCACTCCTCTATTCTCAAAGACAATTATATTTGTCCCAAATATATAATTTGACCTACCACAAATAATATGGAAGACACCTTCTTAAGCAGATTATATTTGTATATCTATTTTTCACTGCAGACTGGTAAATTCATATATGCTTGAAAATAAATAATCAGATATCAAACACTATATTTTATTGAAAGTTAAGAATATTGGCTTATATTTTTGTTTTCTATGTTGTTTAGGTTATCATTTTTGGGAAATAGACCAAATATTTCCTCAAAAGTAATAAAAAGAGCTACATATCTACTCAAGAACTTATATGAATACTAATTTTTGCCCCCCCAATTTATATCACAAAGCACTGAAATTTGAATTGGACATGAAAAAATAATAGTACCTGTAGCTATTAAAGAAGAGTATGACTCCTCTTACTATATTTGATTTTGAGTAGTAGTACAGCTTCTGGTGAAATTGACTGAATAATATGTTTTCAAATATATTTGACATACTAGATATAAATTTCTCAGTTTTATAAATAAGGATGCATAATAATATTTATCAAACACCACAATTCATTTTCTAGAAAAATAAATAACTATGATTATTAAAACATGCTAGTAACATAGAGGAGACTGATTGTCTTATTATTTTCTCTGGCAGATTGTCTTATTATTTTCTCTGACTGAAAAGTAAGTATTTGATTGTCATTTGACAAAGGACAATTTCTCTTCATTTGAAGTAGTTGTAACATCACTGTACTCTGAGAAGATATTATATCAGAATACTAATCTGGGTAGAGAATATGTGATACTGTTATCTCTTGGCAGAGTCTTTTCATGGAGATTGTGAAGATAACAGAGAGACCATGACTACCATGACACAAAAATCTTGCATCACACTTTAATGCTGACATGTGACCACTAGCTGACATCTAGCTGAATTAGCAATCTTTAATTAATTTTATCAGCTAAGAGGGCTATTTGTATCACTTAATTCTTCTTTAAACATTCTTTTTGTTCTTATTTAAAGCCACATATCAGAATTTTTAATATCTGAAAATGATTTTTATGTTGTAAGGCATTTTATTGTAACAATTCAAATTTGGAAACACTCCAATATCAGTCAATAAGTTGCTTGTACAATGTGATATGTTTGTTACACAGTTACTATTTGAACTTTAAAGTGAATTTTTAATGATAATTGAAAAAATAATGTAGAAATCAAAAATCTTCCTAACGTGAAAAAGAGCAACAATGGAAAATAGCCATCATTCATTTTAATGAGGTTTAAGGTGGTTAAAGAAATTGGTGTTAAACAAATATTATTTCATTCAAATACTTGGAATTCTCAACCTCACTGTTTTAAATATGGCCTAGCTAAGCATGACTCCTAAAACAATTTTTAAAATTCTTATTAACCCAGACACTTATAAATTATTTTTACTAACTGAATAGAAAAATAGCCTTATTTGTATAAAAAATGCATTTTTAGTGGGCATTGATGTTATATGCAGTGAACAAAAATATTTTAAAACTTAATAAATTAAAAGAAATGCATATATTTTTTAAAAATCTAGAGTTTTATTAAGCTATTAATTGTAATAATGTAACACACAAAGAAATTTCAATTCAAATTTCATAGAATATAAATAAAAGCTAAATTAATAACAATAAAAATATAAAACTAATTTTTAGAGTTTATAAAGCATTTTAAAAATTTGTGTTTAAATTTTGGAAGATACCTAAGATTTCCTAATCCCAAGGGCCAGCTAGTTTCAATCCACTGATTTATGGCCATTGTGTAGTGTCGATAGGAGTCAGCAGAGCTCTTGAAGAATACTTCAAAATAAAAAATTTCTTCATCACAAGTAAATATATTAGCTTCTTATGAAAGTTGCTTAAAAAAATCCAAATGTAAGAAAAAAGATATGTTTTACATGTTTATCTGCCATATACTAATATAAAGTACATATTTGGCATTTTTCAGGAAAGTATACATAGAGGACTTCTGGATAAAGGCCTTTTTTTAACCTTTAAGTTTTTTTATTTTAAAGATGTGGGGAACAATTCAGGGTGAGGTATAGAAATACTCTTTACACAGGTACCCTAGTTGATGAAGTGTTCCCCTACTTCCCCAGGCAGACTCCCACTACTGCCAATTCCGCTTCCCCACCTTCCCCGGCAATTTCCTGCTACTGCCAATTCTTTTCTTACAGTATTACAATAACTGTTCAAGGTCTGCTTATGAGTGAAAACATGGGGATACTCAAATCTTTGTTTCTATAAAAGATTACTCATTATTATAGGCTCTAAGTCCATCCAAGTTGCTGTGAAGTTCATGATTTTGTTCTTCTTTATGGCTACGTAATAGTCCATCATGTATATGTACCACATTTTTCTAATCCAGTCCTCTTTTGATGGACAGCACAATTGGGTCCATGTTCTTGCTACTGTGAACAATGTGACACACATACATGTGCAGGTTTATTTTTTATAGAGTGATTTTAGTTCTTCTGGGTGTATTTCCAGTAGGAAGATTGTGGGGTCATATGGAGAGGCGATTTTTTGATCTTTTAGGAATCGCCGCACTGTTTTCCACAGAGGTTGTACTAGTCTATACTCCTGCCAACATTGTAGAAGTGTTCCCTCTTTGCTGCATCCTCTCCAGCACCTGTTTTTGAGTTGTTAATCATGGCCATCCTGACTGGGGTTAGGTGGTATCTCAGAGTAGTTTTAATTTGCATTTCTTTTTTAAAAGAATATTTATTTATTATAAAGATGGGAGGTACAATTCAGGGTTAGGTATACAAACATTCATCATGCATGTACCCTTGTTAATAATTTGCATTTCTTTGATGACTGGTAAGGCTAAGCATTTTTCATGTATCTGTTGTCTGCTTATGTGTCTTCTTTTGAGAACTGTCTATTCATATCTTTTGCCAACTTTGTAATGGGGCTATTTGGTTTTTTTTTGTTTTTTTTTTTCCTTTTGGCATGTTTGAGTTCCTTATAGATCCTAGATGTTAGGCCTTTGTCAGACATACAGCGGGCAAATATTTTTCCCCAGTCTGTGGGCTGTCTCCCTGCTCTCTTGATGGTTTTTTTGGTTTTGCGGAAGCTTTCAGTTTGATGAATTCCCACTTGTCTATCTTCTCTCTTATGGCATGGACACTTGGGCTTTTGATCAGGAATTGGTTGCCAGTTCCAATTTCCATAAGGGTATCTCCTGCATTTTCTATGGTTCTTATGATTTGAGGTTTTACATTTAGGGCTTTGATCCATTTAGAGTTGATTTTTGTGTGTGGTGATAGGCAGGCATCTTGTTTTAATATTCTGCATGTGGTCAGTCAGTTTCCCAGCACCTGAACTGAATAGGCTCTCCTCTCCCCGGGCTTTGGTGGTGGAGACTTGGTAAAAAATGAGTTGGTTGAGAACTTGAGGTTTTGCTTCTGGAATCTCTATTCTGTTCCATTGATTTATTTGCCTGTTCTGTACAAATACCAGGCTGTCTTGATTATTGCAGCTTTATAACAGAATTTGAAGTCTGCAAGTGTGATATCTCCTGTTTTGGGTTTTGTTTTGTTTTGTTTTGCTGAGGATTGTTTCAGTGATTCATGGTTGTTTATTTTTCCATATGAATTCCGGAATTGTTGTTTACAGTTCTGAGAATGCTGCTGATAATTTAATGGGTATTGCGTTAAATCTGTAGATTGCCTTGGATAGGATGGACATCTTGACAATATTGATTCTTCCAATCCATGAGCATGGAATATTTTTCCATTTGTTTGTGTCATCATTGATTTATTTGAGCAATGTTTTGTTGTTTTCATTGTAATATTCTGTCACGCCTCTGGTTAGGAAGATGCCAAGTTAATTGATTTTTTTTTGGCTCTCGCAAATGGAATTTAGGTTTTTGTTGGGGTTTCTGGTTATTTATTTTGAGTGTATAGAGGTGCAACTGACTTTTGCACATTGATTTTATGACTTGAGACTTTTCCAAAGTCCTTTATCAGTGCAAGGATGTTTTTGGCAGATTATCTTGAGTTTTCAAGGTATAGAATCATGTCATCCGCAAAGAGGGATAACTTGACTTCCTAATTTCCTGTTTGGATACCCCTGATCTTCTTCTTTTGTCTGATTGCTCTAGCTAGGACTTCCAAAATTTTTTTGAAAAGGAGAGGTGAGAGTAGGCAACCTTGTCTTATTCCGGTTTTCAGGGAAAATGGTTCTAATTTCTTTCCTGTTTAGCAGTATGCTGGCTGTGGGTTTCTTGTAGATGACTCTCACTATTTTGAGGTATGTTCCATCTATGCCTAGATGTTCTAGGGTTTTTATCAAGAAGGGGTGCTGAATTTTGTCAAAATCTTTTTCCGCATCTAATGATATAATCATGTGGTTTTTGTTTTTACATCTGCTGATGTATTTAATTACTTTTATGGTCTTACGAATGGTGAACAAGCCCTGCATACCATGGATGAAGTCTACTTGGCCATGGTGGAATATTTTTGACATGTGTTGTTGAATCCAATTTGCAAGGATCTTGTTGAGAATTTTAGCATCTATGTTCATCAGGGATATTGGCCTTAGTTCTCTTTTGTTGTTAGATCTTTACCTGGTTTGGGTATCAATGTGATGCTAACTTCATAAAATGATTTGGGGAGAGTTCCATCTTTCTCGATTGCCTGAAATACTTTCAGGAGGATTGGTATCTGTTCCTCCTTGTATGTTTTATGAAATTCTGTTGGAAGTCATCTGGTCGAGGGCTTTTTTTAAAAGGTAGTTTTCTTATGAGATAGTCAATTTCCTGGATTGTTATTGGTTTATTTAGGGTCTCTATTTCTTCTTGTTTCAACATGGGGAGGGTGTGTGATGTCAGAAAGTCTTCCATTTCATTTAGGTTTTCAAGTTTGCTTCCATATAAGTGTACATTTTAGTTTCTGATAATCTTTTGTATTTCTTTGGGTTAAGTTGTGATTGATCTTTGCATTTCTGATTGTGTTTATTTGGGGTTTTTCCTCTCTTTTTCTTGGTCAGTATAACTAGGGGGCCGTCAATCTGTTTATCCTTTCAAAGAACCACTTTTTTTTTTTTTAATCATTATCTTTTTGTCTTCTATGTCCCAAATTTGGGCTATTATTTTGGTGATCTGGACTCTTCTACTGAAATTAGGGTTTTGGTGTTCTTGCTTTTCTGGCTCCCTTAGTTGATTTGTTAGGCTGCTAACTTGTGATCGTTCCATTTTCTTAACCTGTGTTTGTAGATATATAAACTCCCCCCTTAGTACTGTTTTCATGGCATTCCAGAGGATTTGGTAAGATGTTTCTTCTTTTTCATTTATTTTCAGGTATCTTTTAATCTGTGTTTTGATTTCCATGTTGACCCAGTAGTTGCTTAGCATCATGCTGTTTAGTGTCCATTTCTTTGTGGGTTTGGGGGAAATTTGTTCCTGTCGATATTTATTTTTATTCCACAGTGGTCTGATAAGGTGCATGGCAGAATTTCAATATTATGAAATTTGTTTATGCTTGATTTATTGCCAAGAATGTTTTCTATCTTAGAGTACATTCCATGTGTGTATGAGTAGAATGTATATTCCATGGTCGTTGGGTGGAGTGTTGTGTAGGTATCAATTAAATCCATTTGGTTAAGTAACAGTTGAGGTTCTGGATCTCCTTGTTGATTTTTTTGTCTTGATGATCTGTCTAGGGTTGTGAGTCAGGTATTTAAGTCCCCAGCACTGATAGTGTTAGAGTCAATATCTTTTTAAAACTTACCTAGAAGCTGCATGATGAAAGTTGGTGCCCCTAAATTGGGTGCATATATGTTTAGGATGGATATTTCTTGTTAATGGATTGAACCTTTTATCATTTTGTAGTGACCTTCTGTATCTTTTTAAATTTTTGATAGCTTAAAAGGTATTTTGTCTGCTATTAAGAGCATGACTTCTGCTTTCATGCTCCCTCGCCCGAAATTTTGTATACCATACTTTTACTTTGAGCCTGTAAGCTTCATTTCTGGTGAGATGAGTCTCTCAGAGACAATATATTGTTGCTTCATAATTTTTTTTTTATCTGTTTTGCCGTCTTTTCTGTGGTGCTTTTAGTCCCTTCTCATTCAGGCTAATTATTGAAATGTGAAAGTTTATCCCTGTCATGAGGTTCTTATAGAGTTTATTGTTGTTGCTTCACTAAAGGCTTTTAATGACTGCATTAATTTAATTTAGCAGATACACTAGGATGGTTTCACCTGTTGCCACTTTGTTTATGGAGCACTCCACTGAAAATGTATGTAATTTTTCTGTTCATGAAGCAATTCTAGACCAGGCCGGTGGTTCACGTTTATAATCCCTGCACTATGGGATGCCAAGGTGAGAGAATTGCCTGAATCCATTGGTTTGACACCAGCCTTTGCAACTTGGTGAGACCTCATCTCTACAATAAATCAAAAAATTAGCTGAGCATGGTGACACATGCCTGTAGTTCCAGTTACTTGGAAGGCTGAGGCGGAAGAATTACCTGAGCCCAGCAAGTTGAGGATGCAGTGGCCATTAGCATGCCTTTGTACTCCAGTCTAGGCAACAGAGTGAGACTCCAACTCAAAAAAAAAAAAAAAAAAAGAAGCAATTCCAATAAATGTGATTGATAGGACAAATGTGATTGATTACTATATTAATTATAATAAACTTGGATATATTTCTTAAATAATATTTTCAATTTATCATACCCAAATCATCCTGGAATATTTGGGTCATATTCCTTATACCGCCATAGAAATGTCTTTTTTAAATTGACAAGAAGAAATCAAGAATGCATTCACTGTTAGCATTTGTATACGAACATGCTTTAGACATGATTGCATGCTTATTTTTGCAAACTCTCCTATTCACTATATACTTTATGCGTGTGTATAGTTTCATTTCCTTAAGCACGATTTTATATTAGAAATGGTTATATAGTATTTTACAATATTTTAGGCAAGCATATATTATTGGTAATAGAATCCAGCTTATTTACTTAAATATTATGAAGACAAGTAAACCTATTTCAAGAGTATCTGAACCTCATCTTTCTTTTAACCAATATATTTAAGTAAAAGCTGTCCATAGAGATGTTTTGCATTTATGATAATACACTTCAATAAGCATACTATACAATATTAGCAACTATAATATTAATGATCATTATAATTGTACTTTTCCATGTCATACAAATCTTCTCCTTACATATTGTTCTTGATTTTTATCACTTCCAGCTTCTTCAGTCAAGTGAAGCACTATTGACCACAAAAGTAAATAGTTTTCCATTTGGAAGTGCACAAAAATTATACCTTCATAAGTCTATTAACACTCTAGTTTAAGAAATGTAATTTTATTTTATTTATTTTATTTTATTTTTTGAGTTGGAGTCTCACTCTGTCACCCAGACTGGAGTGCAGTGGCCGCTCGCGGCCACAGCAGCCTCGACCTGCTGGGCTCCGGTGATCCTTCTGCCTCAGCCTTCCAAGTAGCCGGAATTACAGGCATGTGCTACCATGCCCGGTTGATTTTTTGATTTATTGTAGAGATGAGGTCTCGCTGCCCAGGCGGGTCTCGAACCCATGGGCTCAGGCAATCCACTCACCTCAGCCTCCCAAAGGCGCAGGATTACAGGCTGAGCCACCGAGCCCGGCTAAAATATAGGCAATTTTTTTTTTCTTTTTTTTTGAGTTGGAGTCTCACTGTGTGGCCCAGGCCGGAGTGCAGTGGCACGCTCCCGGCCGCCGCAGCCTCGACCTGCCGGGCTCCCGCGATCCTTCTGCCTCAGCTGTCCAGGCAGCCGGAACTACAGGCGTGCGCCACCACAGCCCGGCTAATTTTTGGATTGATTGCAGAGACAAAGTCTCGCCACGTCGCCCGGGCGGGTCTCGAACCCCCGGGCTCAGACAACCCTCCGGCCTCGGCCTCCCAAAGTGCTGGGATCACAGGCGTGAGCCACTGTGCCCGGCTCCTCCAAATGACAATATTTTATTCTTTTTTATGGCTGCATAGTATTCCATTGCACATATATGCCACATTTTCTTTATCCACTCATCAATTGATAGACAGGTTGATTTCATACTTGGATATACATTTTGGATATTTATCCCCTCCAAATCTCATGGTAATATGATTCCTTGTGTTGGAGGTGAGGCCTACTGGAAGGTGCTTGTGTCATGTGTATAGATTCCTCATTAATTGCTTGGTGCCCCACAGAGGTAATGAGTGAGTTTTAGCTCTATTTGTTCATGAGACAGCTGATTGCTTGAAAGAGTATGGCAGGCACTTCTCCCCTTCCTTTCTCACCATGTAAAACATTAACTTCCCTTCAACTCTCTTTTCCAAGTTGTTTTTGTTGTCATACCAAATAAAAGCTAATGATTTGGTTTCAAGGATCAGAAAACCACATTCCCACCAAATATTATCCAGCCACTGTGCCCCAAATCCCATATGTTCTATGTTTACAACCATTCCTTAATTTAGTAACCAGGAAGAATGCTGAAAAAGATAAAATAACCTGAAACAATAGGATAATAGAACTGTATTGATGTAGTCAAGTGTATTAGTTCATTAAGTATATTGGTATGTAGCAATAAGAGAATTTGATAATTATATATCTTATTTTGTAATAAATGAGTTTTCACTTGTGGATGTTTTTCTAGTTTGGAAGGTAGAGTTGTATTCCTAAAAGTCTAAAGAAAATTCATTTGATAATTGATTTCTTTGTCTACAAATGAGATCTTTATCTATTGGTATGTCAGTGGGAATTAGAAAGGGTTTATTAAAAGTTATGCATTCAAATTAGTAAAATTGTTTTCTTATAGCCACAGCATACATATCTAAATGTTTATATTTTATTTTTTTAGAAAGTAAACCAATACTTAAGTATTTACACTAACATCACTTATAGACATATAAACCGCCCCCCTCCCCAGTTTTGTATCATTAACAATCCAAGCACTGAAGTCAGCACCAAAAAATATACTCTGTTCATTTATTTTCACTAAAATTTACAGGACAAATTTGCAATATACAATGGAATATTAGTTGAAGAAAATTAACTCTGATATACTCAAACTCTTTTTTGTTATTTGTATTATTCTTTCTAATATTTTCTTTTCTTTTTGATGTTTCATTAGTAAAATATTTGACATCTGTATTCCTTTACAATGTTGAAAAATAATCCCTTGAGAAAATGACTTTTTATATATTTGAGATAGACTGAGTGTGGTGGAGAGAAACTTTATTTGAAGCCATTAGAAGTTGAATACTTGCCTGCGATCTCAAAGGAGTAATTTTTACATTTACTCTCTACACTAAAAACACATTATATACTATTACATCAATATCAGTGGAAGCAAATTTCATTTTTATTTCTTTGGACTACATAGTCACTATTTTAAAAATACATTTTTTCCCCTTGAAGTCATCTAAGCTGTGAGCAAAAGTAATTCTTCTGTTGAAGCCTAGGAATTGACATTTTACTGGTGCTGTCTTAGTCCATTTGGGTTGCTATAAGGGAATACTGGGGGCTGGATAATTTGTAAAGAAGAGTTTTAATTGGTTTATGGTTCTGCCGTCTATGAAAAAGAAAGTAAGGCACTGGCATCACCATCTGGTGATGGCCTCAGCTGCTTCTAATTATGGTGGAAGGTAGGTGGGAACCAAGGGGAACTGGCATTCACAGACCACATGACTAGAGCAAGAGAAAGAGAGAAAGGAGACACTGCCAGGCTTGTTTCAACAACCAGTTCTTTGGGGAACTGAAACTGAGAGGTCAAGTCATTTATGGGATTTACCCCCATGACTCAAATAGCACCCATCATGACCCAACTCAACATTGGGGATCATATTTCAACATGACACTTAGCAAAACCAAATAAACCATATCAAAACCTAAGCAGGTGAGTAGCCAAGGAACCCAAATCAAGAGTAAGCCCCTCATTTTGAAGATGGAAGAGGAGAAATTACTAGGCTTGTGTGCTTGTCCATATACTAAGAAAATTAGAAATAAACAACAGTAAAATAAAACTTTTGTGTTTGCTGGAAGTGGAAAATCTGCACATAGAAACAGACACTGATAGAATCTCATCTCATTGGCCTGAAACATCTGTGATAAATTATTATAAAAGAGAAAATGCTAAGAAACATACATAAGTGGTGAAAATATTCAATATTCTGATGTAAGGTAATGTATGTAATATTTATGTCAAATACATTTGTAAATCTTATGGTCCTCTTTATTGCTTTCAATTGTGCAAATAATAAATATAAAATTGGTGGGTCACCTATGTTTCAGACCCCATGTACTAGAAGAGAATTCATTTAAATAGCCCAAATAACTAGTGAAATCTCTTCATAGGTTTTAAGGCAAAGAAGGAAATTTAAACCTATTGGATGCATATTCTGCTATTACTATTTTACGAATGAACACTCTTAATGAATGATAGATTTTATACAATAATTCTTTCCAGTTTTAAAATTACACATGGTCATTTGCAATAGATGACCCATGGATGAATGACACAGACATGGACGAAATTCTCCACTTCTGTAAGACCAGTATTCTGAATTAAGTTATCTTTGTGAATTTTATTTTATTTTATTCTAGATTAAGGATGAACAATTGCTTGTTTGTTACATGGATTTGTTGTGTAGTGGTGGAGATTGGGACTCAAGTGGAACATTTCCCAGGCAATGATCATTGTATTTAATAGGTAATTTTTGAACCTTAACCTCCCTCCCTACCTTCACCCTTATTGGAGTTCCCAGTGCGTATTATTTCCGTTTTGTGGACATTTATCTTCCACGTAAAAGTGGAAACATGTGATGTGTGATTTTCTGTTTCTGAGTTAGTTCACTTAGTATGATATTCTCCAGCTCCATCCATATTACAGCAAAAGACGGGATTTTCTTTTTTTTTATGACTGATGATTATTATATATACATATTTTTTATCATACTTTTTATCCACTCAATAGTTGGTGAGCATTTAGGTTGTTTCCATGATGTTGCTATTGTGAATAGTGCTGCAGTGAACATATGAGTACAGGTATCTTTTTTATATAATTATTTCCTTAGGCTAAATCCTTAACAGTAGGATTACTGGGTCGAATGATAATTCAATTTTTAGTTCTTTGAGAAATCTTCATACTGTTTTCTACCTAGGTTGAACTAATTTTCAATCCCACCAATAGAGAATGAATGTACCCTTTTCTCCACAACTGCACCAACATCTGTTGTTCTTTGACTTTTTAATGAAAGAAATTATGACTGGAGTGAACTGATATCTTATTGGATTTTTAAAATTTTCATTTCTCTGATGATTAGTGATGCTAAACATTTTTTCATATGTCTGTTGGCCACTTGTGTGTCTTTGATATATCTATTTATGTCCTTTGCCCACTTTTTGATAGAGTTGTTTGGTTTTCTTTCATATCAACTTGAGTTACTTGTAGATGCTAGATATTAGCCCTTTGTCTGAAGCATCATTTGCAAATATATTTTTTTCCCCACATTCTGGAGGTTTTCAGTTCACTCAGTTGATTATTTATTTTGCTGTGCAGAGGTTTTTAGTTTATCCGATTTTTCTACTTTTGTTTTTGTAGCAAATGCTTTCGGGATCTTCATCACAAATTCATTGCCTAGGCCAATATTAGAAGAGTGTTTCCTAAGTTTTCTCCTAGGAAAAGATAATATTCTAGAATAACAGGATATTTAGTTTCAGGTCTTACATTTAAGTCTTTAATCCATCTTGAGTTAAATTTTGCCTATGGTAGGTGGTAGGGATCTAGTACCATTCTTCTACATATGGCGAGCCAGTTTTACCACCACCATGTATTGAATAGGTTGTGCTTTCCCCATTGTTTATTTTTGTCAGCTTTATGGAAGATAAGTTCATTGTAGGTATTTGGCTTTATTTCTGGGTACTCTATTGTGTTCCACTGATCTATTTTTCTATTCTTATACCAGTGCCATGATGTTTTAGTTACTACAGCCTTGCAATATAATTTGAAGTCAAGCAATGTGATATCTTTGCTTTATTTTTTTAGTTAAAGTTTGCTTTGGCTATTCAGTCTCTTTTTTAGTTTCAAGAAACTTCAAAATTGTTTTTCTTAGTTCTGTGAAAAAATAATGTTGATATTTTAATAGGGATTATGTTAAATCTGTAGATTGCTTTGGGTACTATGGTCATTTTAACTATATTGTTTCTTCTGACCAATGAGCATGGATTGTTTTTCCCTTTGTTTGAGTTGTTATGATTCTTTTCATCCGTGTTTTGTAGTTCTTGCAGAGATCCTTCATTTCTGTGGCTAGGTATATTCCTAGGTATTTAAGCCTTTTTTGTGACTATTGTAAATGGAATTGAGTTCTTGATTTCTTTCTCAGCTTGAACATTATTGGTGATAGATATGCTACTGAGTTTTGTATTTTGATTTTGTACTCTGAGACTTTATTAGGTCTAGAAATCTCTTAGAGGAGTCTGTGGGTTTTTTTCTAGGTATAAAATTATGTCATGGGCAAACAGGGATAGTTTGACTTTCCCCTTGCTGATTTGAATGCCATTTATTTCTTTCTCTTGCAGAACTGCTCTTGCTAGGATTTCTAGTACAATGTTGAATAAGAGTGGTGAAAGTAGACATCTCTGCCTTGTTCTAGTTCTGTGGGGGGATATTTAAAACTTTTTCTCCATTAAATATAATGTTGACTGTGGGATTACCATATATGGTTTCTATTATTTGGGAATCTGTTTCTTTGATGCCTAGCTTATTGAGGGTTTTTATCATGAAGGGATGTTGAACTTTATAGAATAACTTTTCTGCATAAACTAAGATGATCATATTGGTTTTGCTTTTAGTTCTATTCATGTGGTGAATCACATTTAATTATGTGTGGATATTGACCCATCCTTGCATCCCTGGAATAAAATTGACTTGGTCATGATAGGTTCTTTTTTGGTGTGCTGTTAAATTTGGTTTTCAAATATTTTGCTAAGAATTTTATGTCACCAGTGGGAATGGCAATTTTACATTATTCTGTGTTACAAAACATTCTCAGAACCTATGAATATCTCTCTATACTATATTTTCTCAACATCTTAGATTTGTGAATTTTGGAGGATATATTTATCATTTTTTCCTTTCTATTAGTCTATCACCTATTAATATTAGTTGTGTTAGTATGCTATCTCATTACAAACTTCCCTGTTAGTATTTAATCTATATATTCCTAAGAATTGGTTAGCCAGGTTTGCTAAAATGAGTGTTTTGTCATTTCTGTTTGTATATGTGTGTGTTTATAATTTATACATCCATTCGGATCAGAAATCAGGGCATATGATCTCAATTAAAGAGTAATTTGGAAAATAATTTATAAAATATCATATACACAGTGTGTTTATAAAAATAATAAAGTAGTTCTTATGCACACTAAATTTTATAATCTTTTTACTAAATTAAGTAAGCAAATGCAAAGAATTTTGGATGCTAACATCTGAGCTTTTTATTCATTTTTTCTTTTGCTTGCCTATTGATTAGTTTTGCTTTTAAGATAATGTGCTGAAAAATAAGTAAATAAAAAATGAATTGAAATAGAAAATTCTATAGTTTCCTTCTCATGGGAGATTTTACTATGTTATGCTGAGAAGGTACCTCCATCAATATCATTGTTAAATGCATTTGTCTTTTTCTAACATTATAGAATATAGCAGAGATGGGAATAAAATGTAACAAGTCATTAGCACAGCACTTTCAAATAAGTAAACATATCTGTCTATGTATGTGTACTTGCATGACTGAGTACAGAAAGGCATTTACAAAATATATTTATGTGGTATGGTCCTACTATTTAGATTATATTGAACTAAGGAATAGGTAAATAAATCTTAAAATATTAAAGAATAACATCAAGGATGTGGCAGCTATATGGAATAAGCGGTACATTATATATTTTGATAGATCAGCAATTAGAATAAACACTAGTCATCATTAAAAAACAATAATCTCAAGAAGGCAAAGTACAGCCATATTAAAAAACACATAAAAACTAAGTGGCAACAAAACAGGTAAATATATAAGAACTGAGCTATATAGATTAAACATTTGAAAGGTAAAACTAAAAATATATGATCTTATAGCATCTAATACATGATTTATTTGAAGTTAAGCAAAAATAAATTATAGATTTTCTACTTATTTTTTCATAGAAAAAGCTCTTGATCTATCCTTTTAATGTGTGCAGTAATAAAACATTAAGTGCCTTCTAAATCTCAAATTTAAAACTTTAAAAAATAATTATGAAATAATCAGCAATAATTATATTCTGGAATAATTAAATAGGCAACATAAAATATCAGTAGTTAGAATTTTCCCAAGAGAGGTCAAGAAGATGGTGGTCAAGCCAATAGGACTATACAAGTCTCGGTGTGAATGAGTGAGTGTATGGAAAATTTTGTGTATATGCTGGTGAGTGAGTGAGCATGTGAGTAGCTGACTGAGTGAGGACAAGGGAGCTAGCACTCAGGGCTCTCCTGGTGCAGCAGTTGGTGCCACAGCTCCTGGACTTGGACCCTAGTGATTCCTGGGATGCAGAAGCTGAGCACCCTTTTTAAAAAATCAGCAAAACCTTTCCTGGGAGAGACTGACTAAGTGGGGGCTTGTGAGCAAGTGGTCAGGGCCCTGGTGCAAAAGCTGGTGCAGGAGCTTCTCTGCTTGGTCCCTGACTCTTCCCAGGTCACAAAAGCCAATTGCCATTTTTTTTAAGTGTACAAAAGATTTCTTGTGACG
Organism: Carlito syrichta; assembly: GCF_000164805.1. Classification (NCBI taxonomy): domain Eukaryota; kingdom Metazoa; phylum Chordata; class Mammalia; order Primates; family Tarsiidae; genus Carlito; species Carlito syrichta. Next base: position 65,284 of record NW_007260576.1, on the reverse strand, counting down.
AAATGGTGGGGAGAGACTACTGCCCCAGGCTCTGCCTCACCACGGCAGCAGAAAAGACTGCCAGCTCCTGGCTTTGTCTCACTACTTCACCATCTGACAGGGCACTGACAGCAGTGACTGTGGAGCGAGTCCAGAGGCAGAGTCACAAGAGAGGCACCCCGTCACCATCTTGAAGATGGGGCAGGAAAGTGCTCTGACTTGTTCACCACTGAGCAACAGACCCGATCACTGTGACAGATCAACTACTCAGAAGTTGATTGTGACCCAGAGGGAATATCCTGAAAGCACAAACTCTAGTGGGATCTGACGGGTGCTGAGTCCCAGGCACCACACCTCCTATGCTGATCCATACCATAGGATAAAGGGTGTGGCCAGAAAAGGATGAGGAAGAACTCCAAAGAAATCAGTGGTGAGTCTGGGGCTGACCCCAAACCCCTCCTCCCCAACAATCCTCCCCAACATCAGACCTACAGAGCTGGGCCACAACTGAGAAAGACAAACCCATGTGGAACCTGGACATTAGTCACAATAGAAGAATTCCATTCCCCAGGATAGGCCTGGCTGAGACATCCCCCCCCACAACCATGAGTACATACTTGGGGAAGAGACAATCTCACACTTCCTCACTGGAAGAGATCTCCCTCATAATACCAGGGAGGGGAGGACTAAAGCCCCACCCACCTCCACTGCCCCACCACCTTCCCTGCCCTGGACACTGGGGAGAGAGTAAAAGAAGTGGAAGCTCTGCAGGAGAGAGCAGATTAGAGGAACAATTCCAGAGCTTGCCAAAAGAAGGCAGGGGATTTTTTTTTTATTTTTAATTTTTAAAAATGTTTTTAAAATGTTTTGCCTCGTTGTTAGTTCATATATTTTTTAAATTTTTTTCTTTGGTGCATGAATGTGAATGTGAGGGTTTGATCTGCATCCCACCAATTCTTTTTTCTTTTCTTTTTCTGTTTCTTTCCTCTTTTTTTTTTCTGTTTATGTGTGTTTGTGAATGACTGAGTGTTCATCTTTCAATTTTGTTGTTGTTGTAAGTTTGGTTTTGCTCTTTTGTTCACCCATTTTTTATATTTTTATTTTTTATACTTTAAGGTATGTGGCGATATGTGAGTGAGGGTTCAATCTGAATTACTTTTTTCCCCCTGTCTTTCTGTTACTCTTCTCCATTCATTTTGTGCTAAATGTGCGTGCGTATGTGTGTGTGCACGCGCATGCATGTGTTCAGTTTTCTTGGATTTTTGTTGTTATTGTTTGTTTTGTTTCACTTTGTAGTTATACCAGTTTGTTTTGGGGTGTGTGTGTGTGTGTGTGTGTGTGTGTGTGTGTATGTGTGTGTGTTCAGTATTTTTTGCATTGCTTTCTGCTTTGCACTGTTGTATAGAGTGGTGGAGAGTGGGTCTCAGGAAACCCATACCACAATCAGTGAACATTGTAATTTGCAAGTAGTTTCTGAATCTGAGCACCTCATTCCCTGCATTATGTGATTATCAAAAATACAAGAGACAGCAGAGCTTTCACCCACAGCCCTATTTCAAAATAGAACAAATCCAGAGCCCAGATCAGGGAAGAATAGAGAGCTGAGCAAACATCAGAAGGGAAAGCCCCTCCCACTGACACAGAAAAACAGAATAAAGAGAAAAGCAAGAGATCTGTTACAAACAAGGAAAAACCAAAAGGAGACCACAGGTAATTTCAAGTATAACAAGGAGAAAACTCTTGACAAATAAAACTTTGGAGCCTAAACAATGGAAGTCACCAACAACTGGTCCCAGAATACAGCAGGGTTTAGGAAATGGATAAAAAAAGTAAATAAGGCTCAATAAAGGCAAGATGCAACACTGAAAGAACTTGTAACAGAGATTTTGGCAGTAAAAAATTTTATCCAGGAAATAAATAACAAGATGACAGGCCTGGAAAGCAGAATCAATCTAGTTCAAGAAAGAATATCAGAACTTGAAAACCAGAACATGGAATTAACCCAATCTATAAAAAGCATAGAAATAGGACTCAGAAAGAAAGAACAAAACCTACAAGAGATGTGCAATTATATCAAGAGGTCAAACCTACACCTGGTTGGTATCCCAGAAAAAGAAAGGGAAATAGCGAACAACTTAGAGCAAGTATTCCAGGAGGTAATCCAAGAAAACATTCCCCATCTCAGCAGAGATATGACTAGCCAAGCACAGGAAATACAGGAACCACCACAAGACATTAAATGAGAAGACCAACCCCTAGACACATAGTAATTCACCTACACAAAGTAGGAACAAAAGAAAAAATTCTAAAGGCAGTAAGAGAGAAAGGTCAGAATACCTACCAGGGAAGACCAATTAAAATAGCAGCAGACCTACTGAGAGAAACTACAAGCAAGAAAGGATTGGAGTCCAATATCCAAAGTCCTCAAAGATAAACAATTTCAAGCAAGATTTTGCTACCCAACCAAGCTCAATTCGTCAGTGATGGAGAAATAAAATACTCCCCAGATATCCAATCCCTAAGAGATTATTCAGCTTCCAGACTAGCTCTAGAAAAGACCCCCAAAAAGGTATTAAGCATAGAAGAAAGAAAAAGAATGACCACATATTTCCCAAGAGAAGAGCAGAGTACAGCATCAACAGAGAATACAGTGCAACAAGAAACTTGAAAACACACACATACATCAACCCCAAGACCAAAAGAAAACAAGCAATAAAGAAAAACATTTATAAAAACCTCATGAGAGGGATAAAGTAACAAATTTCAATAATCAGCCTGAATATAAATGGACTAAATGCATCAATGAAAAGACACAGAATGGCAAACTGAATGAGAAATCATGAACCAATGATTTGCTGCATCCAGGAAACTCATATCACCACAAGGGATGCATACAGTCTTAGAGTTATAGGATGCAAAATGAGTTTCTAGGCAAATGGATCACAAAAGAAGGCAGGAGTCAAGATCTCAATATCTGACAAAACAACCTTTAAGCTATCAAAAATTGAAAAAATTACAAAAGGGCACTACATAATGATAAAAGGCTCAATACAACAACAAGAAGTAACCAGCCTAAACATATATGCACCCAATACAGGAGCACCAGGATTTATAAAACAACTACTAAGTAAACTAAAAAAAGATAGTGATTTTAACAATATTATAGGAGGGGACTTGAATACCCCAATAACAACCCTAGATAGATAATCGAGGCAACATCAACAAGGAGATCCAGAACTTAAATTTGACACTCAATGGAATAGACTTAATAGATACAGATTATTCCACACAACAACCATAAAATATAGTCTACTCATAACCACATGGAATGTACTCCAAGATCAATCATATCCTTGGTCTTAAATCAAGCATAAACAAGATTACATAAGGTTTAAATATTGCCATGTACCTTCTCAGGTCACAGTGGAATAAAAATAAATATCAACACCAATAAAATTTCCTCAACGCCCACAAAGACATGGACACTAAATAGCATGATGCTGAACAACTACTGTGCCAAACTGAAATCAAAGCAGAAATTAAAAAATTCCAGGAAACAAATAAAAATGAAGAAAATTGTAAGTAGTTTTCTGAATCATAGCACCTCTTACCAAACCTCTGGGATGCCATGAAAACAGTTCTAAGAGGGGAACATATATCTCTATGAACACACATCAAGAATCGGAATGGAGCCTGGCTCGGTGGCTCAGCCTGTAATCCCGCGCCTTTGGGAGGCTGAGGTGAGTGGATTGCCTGAGCCCGCGGGTTCAAGACCCGCCTGGGCAGTGAGACTTCATCTCTACAATAAATCAAAAAATCAACCGGGCGTGGTAGCGCATGCCTGTAATTCCAGCTACTTGGAAGGCTGAGGCGGAAGGATTGCCGGAGCCTAGCAGGTCCAGGCTGCGGTGGCCGGGAGCGGCCACTGCACTCCAGTCTGGGCGACAGAGTGAGACTCCAACTCAAAAAAAAAAAGAACCGGAATGATCACAAGTAGAAACTAACAAATCACCTAAGGGAGCTGGAAAGATAAGATCACCAAAACCCCAATTTCAGCAGAAGAATCCAAATTACCAAAATAAGAGTCGAAATATGGGTCAGAGAAGACAAAAATATCATTAAGAATATCAGGAAACAAAAAGCTGGTTCTTTGAAAGAATTAAGATTGATGGACCCCTAGCCATAATGACCAAGAAAAAGAGAGAAAAAACCCAAATAAACATAATCAGAAATACAAAATATCAAATCACAACTGACCCCAAAGAAATACAAAATATTATCAGAGATTACTATGTACACCTATATGGAAACCAACTTGATAATCTAAATGAAATGGAGGATTTTCTGACATCACACAACCTTCCCAGGTTGAAACAAGAAGGCCTTAAGACAATAAATAGACCAATAACAACCCAGGAAACTGATTCTGTCATAAGAAAAATTTCTCCAAAAAAAGTCCTGTACAGGATTGCTCTCCAGTAGAATTCTACAAAACATACATGGAGAAGCTGATACCCATCCTATTGAAAGCATTCCAGGCAATTGAGAAAGATGCAATTCTCCCCAAATCATTTTACAAAGCTAACATCACACTGATATCCAAACTGGGTAAATTTACACACAAAAAAAGAGAACTACAGGCCAATATCCCTTATGAACATAGATCCAAAAATCCTCAACAATATTCTAGCAAAACAGATTCAAAAACACATCTCAAAAATAATTCCACATGACCACATTGGCTTCATCCCAGGATGCAGGACTGGTTCAAGATTTGCAAGACCATAAATATAATTAAATATATCTACAGATGTTAAAAATAAAAAGGAACCACGTGATTATTTCATTAGATGCAGAGAAAGCTTTTGATAAAATCCAACATCCTTCTTGATAAAAACCCGCACACACCTAAGTATAGAGGAAACATACCTCAAAATAGTAAGTGCCATCTATGATAGACCCGCAGCTAACATATTGCTAAATGAACAGAAACTGGAAACTTTTCCCCTGAAAACTGGAACAAGACAAGGCTGCCCACTTTAACTTCTCTTGTTCTACATTGTGTTGGAAGTCCTAGCTAGTGCAATTAGACAAGGGAAGGAAATCAGGGGTATCCAAATATGAAAAAGGAAGCTATCCCTCTTTGCTGATGATATGATCCTATACCTTGAAAATCTAAGAAAACCTGTCAAAAATCTGCTTGCACTGATAAAGGACTTTGGCAAACTCTCAGGATACAAAATAAATATGCAAAAAATAGTTGCATCCCTATACACCAACAATAAGCAGGCAGAGACTCAAATAAAAAGCACAATCCCATTCACAATAGTCACAAAAAGAAAAGAAAAGAAAAGAAATACCTTGTCATTTTCCTAACCAGAGAAGGGAAAGACCTTTAACATGAGAACAACAAAACACTGCTCAAAGAAATTCAAGGTGACACAAACAAATGGAATAACATTCCTTTTTCGTGCATAGCAGGAATCAACATTGTTAAAATGTCCATTCTACCAAAGACAATCTATAGATTCAATGTAATTTAATACTCATTAAAATACAACAGCATTCTTCTCAGACTTGGAAATGACAATACAAAAATTCATATGGAAACATAAACGACCATGAATAGCCAAAACAATTCTTAGCAAAAGAAATAAAGCAGGAGGTATCACAGCTCCAGACTTCAGACTTGACTATAAGGTTACAGTAATCAAAATAACCAGATATCGGTATAAGAACAGGCATATAGACCGATGGAACAGGATAGGGATTCCAGAAGCAAAGTCTCAATTTCTCAACCAAGTCATCTTTGACAAAGCCTCCAAAAACAACCACTGGGAAGAGGAGAACCTATTCAGTAAATGGTGCTGGGACAACTGGCTGATCACATGCAGAAGATTGAAACAGGACCCCTACCTAACACCGTACACAAAAAATAATTCTAAGTGGCTCAAAGACCTAAATGTAAAACCTCAAACTATAAGAATTTTAGAAAATGCAGGAGACACCCCTATAGAAATTGGAATTGGCAATTAATTCCTGATCAGAACCCTAAGTGCCCGTACCATAAGAAATATGATAGACAAGTGGGACCTCATTAACCTACAACTTTCTGCAAAACAAAAGAAAACATCAAGAAAGCAGGGAGGCAGTCACAGAAAGGGAAAAAATATTTTCCAACTGTGTATCTGACAAAGGACTAGTACCTTATATCTACAAGGAACTCAAAGGTACCTAAAGGAAACAAACAGACAAACAAACAAACAGCTGGGCTCTGTGGCTCAGCCTGTAATCCCGTGTCTTTGGGAGACTGACGTGAGTGGATTGACTGAGCCCGCAGGTTCGAGACCCACCTGGGCAACTTGGCGAGACCTCATCTCTACAATAAATAAAAAAATTAGCCAGGCGTGGTAGTGCGTGCCTATAGTTCCAGCTACTTGGAAGGCTGAGGCGGAAGGATCGTCGGAGCCCACCAGGTCGAGGCTGCGGTGGCCGGGAGCGGCCACTGCACTCCAGTCTGGGTGACGGAGTGAGACTCCAACTCAAAAAAAAAAAAAAAGTGGGCAAAGGACATGAATAGACACTTCTCAAAAGAAGATATACGGGCAGCCAACAGACACATGAAAAAGTGCTCAGCTTCACTCATCATCAGAGAAATGGAAATCAAAACCACATTGAGATACAACCTAACCCCAGTAAAAATGGCCATCATTAATAAAACAAACAATAGATGCTGGTGAGGAAGTAGAGAAAAAGGAACGCTTCTCTACACTGCTTGTGGGGATGCAAACTAGTGCAACCTCTTTGGAAGACACTGTGGCAATTTCTGAAACAACTAGAAATTGACCTTTTATATGACCCAGTACTTCCCCTGTTAGGAATATAAACAAAGTAACTCAAATCATTTTACAGAAAAGATACCTGCACATGAATGTTTGTTGCAGCTGTATTTACAATAGCAAAAACATGGAAACAACCATGCTGCCCATCTAAGCTGGACTGAATTTTTTAAAAATGTGGTACATATACACAATAGACTATTATGCAAACAAAAGGACAAACAAATGGACTCACAGCAAGTTGGACGGATTTAGTCTATCACACTCAGTGATCTATCACAGAAACAAAGAACAGAGCACCATATGTTCTCACTCATAAGCAGACCTTGAACAATTATCATAATACTATAAGAAAGGGATTGGCAGTAGTGGGAAACTGCCAGGGGAGGGTGGGGTGGGATTGGCAGTTGAGGGAAACTGCTAGGGGTGGAGGAGCACTCCTCATCAAGAAGGGTAGCTGCATAATCAATGTTTGTATACCTAACCCTAACCCTGAATTGTACCCTACATCTTTAAAATTAAAAAAAAATTTTTTTTTTAATCTTCTTTTAAGATTTCACTTTACTTAAAGGCAAAGTCTCATTTTGGAATTTCCACTGAATCAATATGCAGCTTTACTCTAATAGTTCAGGTTAATTGGTTGAGATGTCTTCTCAATAATTTAGGGAAAGAAGACTATCTGCTTTATAAACAAAAGCTAAATACTCAAAATATTAAAGTGACTTAATAGAGTAGCTCTGAAATTCCAATGAAATAAATGGTTCAGCAACTTAAGAACAATGATACCCTTGAAGTACATATCAGATCACACAAATTGCTCAGGAAGAACACTTTCAAAATCTAGCTTGTATGCTGTTATTTGTAATAAACAAGCTTCACTGAAGAAGATCACACAAACTAAATTCTACCAAAGCAGATACAATCTATCATGAATGTAGTGTGACAGACACAAATAAAAGAAAGATAAGTACTGGAGAATTATGAAATAAGTGTGTATGCTCTAAAAACAATATACATATATAAATATGTTTTTAAAATAAAGATAATTACAAAAAGAAATAGAAACCATAGATACCAACAAAATTAAAAATAAAAGAAGCAATGTGAATCAAAACAACATTAATTATAACCATAATTTACAAAAAGTAGTCCAGTCAGCTTTTAGTGAATGCTAGACATATGGGAAACTGAAAGATTGAGGAATTAATCAACATATAGCATGAAAGATAAAGAAATCAACACATTGAAAGATAAATTAATCTACATATAGCATGAAAGATAAATTAATCAACATATAGCATGAAAGATAAAGACAACAAAATATATAAAACAAAACTTATGTGACATAAAACATGTTAGCAATGAGAAACTCAATCAGGTGAACCTGATAAATATAGTATTTTAGAAGAAAAGAAATGAAAAAGTGTTAATAAGGAAAATGATAGTTTAAAACACTCCAGCAACTAATAATTTTAATATATGTAAATAAATCTGCACTAAGACATGAGGCACTAAAATAATAGCTAATACCAAATAAAATAAAAATCTCTTGAAAATACCTAAGGTCTTACAACTTTGTAACAGTTTGCTAAAACCTGAGGAAGATGAAAACTGTAGAACATTCAGTCACACAAAGGGCTCTATCAAGAGATTTTTGAAAAAGTGTTTTACAAACCTTCTGACTCGGACCAGAAAGCTTCTAGGAAAGTTAAGGATGTTGCCTCAGTCTTCTAAAATGGAGCCAGAAAAAGACCAAAAAAATGATCTCAAAAACAATTTGTGGGTGTGGTTTTTGTCAAATGAAGTTGAACCCAGTGAAATCCACGTAAGAGCCATGGAGTTCTTGAGAAAATTGTTTCAGTAGAAATATCACCAGCTTACACTGGATGTGGTGGCTCATGTCTATAATAGCAGCACTTTGGGAGGCCAAGGTAGGAGGATCACTTGAGCCCAGGAGTCCAAGAGCAGTATGGGCAACATAGCAAGACCTTGTATCAAAACAAAACACAACAAAACAAACAAATAAACAAAAGCTAAGAGTTGTGGCACACGTCTGTACTCCCATCTACTTGGGAGGCTGAGGTGGGAGGATTGTTTGAGCTTAAGAGTTGGAGGCTGTGATTAGTCATGCCACTGCACTCCAACCTAGGCAACAGAGTGAAGCCTCAATTCAAAAAAAGAAGAAAGAAAGAAAAAAAAAAAAAAAAAAGGAAAGGAAAGGAAAGGAAAGGAAAGGAATGGAAAAAATTCCTGCTTGTATCAAAAAGAACAGAGAGACCAACAAGAAAGAAGGCTGTTAGACTTTCAAAATTCTACTGACAGAAAACAAGCTGAGAATACTACTCAGGTACAAACAGGTGCTATCTTCCATGATAAATGCTGACTTGGAGGGCTGAGCACAGAGGCTAGAACAGAAAAGCATGGGGTGTTATTGCTAGGCATTGAAATCAAATCAAGGACTTGGCTGGAGTTTGCCTAACTGGATTTCAGATCTACTTAGGACCAATAACTTATTTTTACCATCTTTTTTCTGCTTTTAGAACAAAAAGTCTATAGAATTACTCTATTTCTGTCCCACAATATGTTGAATGGGTTAGAAGAAGGTAACTTGCCACTTTTGTGATTTTGTGAGTTAGAAGATGGTACGAAACTATGTACAGGAGCTGTATTTAATAAACTGCATCTGGAAACCTCATCTGAACCTGGACATGATTTAGATGGTGAGATCAAGGACTTTGAGCCAATGCAGTCATAAAGACCTTGGGATCGGGGGACTGTGTCTTGAATAAGGGAGGGTTATGAAGAATGATGAAGATTCACAGAGTGTACTATAGTAGACATGGTAAGGTGAATCCCTTGAGTACAGAGAGAACATGCAACTTTTAGCCAATACATCTGGGGGAAAAGTCAAGAGTTTTGTCAGAAATATTTAAGATTTAAACTCAGTTGCTAAAGACTTAATGAAAAGGAGGATTACTACCGCTGAGCCTGAATTAATCAGCATGGAACCTTTAAACAAGGGATATGTTCTCCCTGAAATGAGATGCTGTCTCTTTCCTGCTGACATTAAAGAAGCAAGTCACATCAAGTTCTGTAGCTGCAACCAAATTTATTCTGGTAACACAAACAGGTTAGAAGTATGTCTTTCCCCGTTTGTGCCTCTGATGAGAATGCAGTCCTGCTGATGTCTTGATTGCAACCTTGTGAGATCCTGAGCAAATTACCTATCTATACTGTGCTGGCATTTTCTTTTTCCATGGAAATTGTGATAAGATAAATGTTGTTCTTTTAAACCAGTAAATGTGTGCTAATTTGTTTTGTAGCCATAGAAAACGAACACAATGACAATGTAATTCCCTTCATTTTGTGCATACTTTCACTTACTGTTTTTATAGCTGCATTTTTTCTTTTGAAATTACTCATCTGTTTTTACATTCTTTCAATTTTTGCCAATGGAACCTTCAAAACAGTAAGAATAGCTTCTTACATTCCTAAAAGCCCATGTGATTACCTTGCTGTCAACCAGTTAATCTCCCTATTTTAAAGTCTATAACCTAACTCCACCTGTAAAGTTATTTTTCCACGTAATGTAACATGTCACAGATTTCAGAAATTAGGCTATGGGTATCTTTAGGGGCTATTATTTTGCTTATCATGATCTATAATTCAGTCAAGTCTGCTTTGACAACTCATTCCATTGTGTTAACTCGGCAAAGAGATCTCACAATAACAACATTTACCATAGCCTTCAAAAGTGTTTGTACCTCAGGGTCTTAACACCTGTTCTTCCATCTATCTAAAATATTTTCTTCATGTTTGCACAAATAATGGCCTCATCATTTATGATACAGACTTTAACATAAATGGGATTTCCTATCCAAATCTGAACACTTGCCCCATTTACTCTCTATCAGATAACCTCAATTTATTGTCTTCACGATACTTATTGCTTTCCAAAATCATCTAGTAAATTGAGAATTAATCTGTCAAATAACATGATTTCAGAAAAATAAAACCGAATACAATGCATACAACTCTTGTTTGGATTGAAAAGAAAAAAAAGATATCTGGAATTCTCGCAGGAGATTGGAAAAGAAGAGTTTCATGGCAAAACCAATCTATGTGAGAAAACAAAATTCAATACAAAATGTGTTATACTGGCAACACACTGTATTAAATGCAAAATAAAATAGCAATCTTGATGAAGTTATATTAGAACAGACAGGTAAATAACTCAAAGTCTCCTTTTAAAAATGTAGTTCAAATAGTAGGAGGTCCATATATTTCTTCATATAGAGGTGTTATATATGTGGAGCAAGGGGAAACTTCATGAATACACTTTTTTTCTTTTTCTTTTTCTTTTTTTTTTTTTTTAGCATTCTTCATCTTTAAATTTTTTATTTTAAAATTGTGGGTTACAATTCAGGGTTAGGTATACAGATATTCATCGTGCAGGCACCCTTGCTGATGAGGTGTGCCCCCTTGCCCAGGCAGTTTCCCACTATTGCCAATTCCACCTTCCCGCTCTCCCATGTCCCCTTTGTTTCCTGCTACTGTCAATCCTTTTCTTAGAGTATTACAACAGTTTTTCAAGGCCCACTTATGAGTGAGAACATGTGATACTCAGTTCTTTGTTTCTGTGAAAGATCACTCAATATTATAGTCTCTAAGTCCATCCAGGTTGCTGCAAAGTTCATGATTTTGTTCTTTATGGCTGCATAGTATTCCATTGTGCATATGTACCACATTTTTTTATCCGGTCTTCTTTTGATGGACAGTATGGTTGGTTCCATGTTCTTGCTGTTGTGAACAATGCTGCGATAAACATATGTGAGCAGGTATCTTTTTTATAGAGTGATTTGAGTTCTTCCAGATATATTCCCAGTTGGAGGATTGCGGGGTCATATGGAAGGTAGATTTTTAGAACTTTTATGAATCGTCACACTATTTTCCATAGAGGCTGTACTAGTTTACACTCCCACTAACAGTGTAGAAGTGCTCCCTTTCACCACATCCTCTCCAGCATCTGTTATTTTTTGAGATATTGATGATAGCCATTCTGACTGGAGTTAGGTGGTATCTCAGTATAGTTTTTTTTTTGTTTTTTTTTTTTTTTTGAGTTGGAGTCTCACTCTGTCGCCCAGACTGGAGTGCAGTGGCCGCTCCCGGCCACCGCAGCCTCGACCTGCTGGGCTCCGGCGATCCTTCCGCCTCAGCCTTCCGAGTAGCTGGAATTACAGGCATGTGCCACCACACCCAGCTGATTTTTTGATTTATTGTAGAGATGAGGTCTTGCTGCCCAGGCGGGTCTCGAACCCGCGGGCTCAGGCAATTCACTCACCTCAGCCTCCCAAAGGCACGGGATTACAGGCTGAGCCACCGAGCCCGGCTCTCAGTATAGTTTTAATTTGCATTTCTTTGATGACTAGTAAGGTTGAACATTTTTTCATGTATCTGTTAGCTGCTCGTATGTCTTCTTTTGAGAATTGTCTATTCATATCTTTTGCTCACTTTGTAACGGGGCTGTTTGATTTTCTTCTTTTCAGCACATTTGAGTTCCTTGTAGATCCTAGATGCTAGGCCTTTGTGAGACATAGAGTTGGCAAATATTTTCTCCCAGTCTGTGGCCTGTCTCTCTGCTCTTTCGATAGTTTCTTTAGCTTTGCAGAAGCTTGTCAGTTTGATAAGGTTTCCACTTGTCTATCTTACCTCTTATGACATGGGCACTTGGGGTTTTGATCAGGAATTGGTTGCTAGTTCCAATTTCCATAAGAGTGTATCCTGCATTTTCTAAGGTTCTTATAGTTTGAGGTTTTATGTTTAGGTCTCTGATCCATTTAGAGTTGATTTTTGTGTATGGGTATAGGTAGGAGTCCTGTTTCAATCTTCTGCAAGTGATCAGCCAATTTTCCCAGCCCCATTTACTGAAAAGATTCTCCTCTCCTCAGTGTTTGGTGGTGGAGACTTTGTCAAAAATGAGTTGGTTGAGAATTGAGGTTTTGCTTCTGAAATCTCAATTCTATTCCATTGGACTATATGCCTGTTCTTGTATCAGTATCAGGCTGTTTTGATTATTGTAGCTTTATAATAAAGTTTAAAGTCTGGGAGTGTGATACCTTCTGCTTTGATTGTTGGTTTGTTTTTGCTGAGGAATGTTTTGGCCATTCGTGGCCATTTATGTTTCCATATGAATTTCTGTATTGTTGTTTCTAGGTTTGAGAAGAATGTTGCTGGTAATTTAATGGGTATTGTGTTAAATTTGTAGATTGCCTTAGGTAGAATGGAGATCTTAGCAAGGCTGATTCTTCCAGTCCATGAGCATGGAATATTTTTCCAGTTGTTTGTGTCATCTTTGATTTCTTTGAGTAGTGTTTTGTGGTTTTCATTGTAAAGATCTTTTATGTCTCTGGTTAGGAAGACGCCAAGGTATTTCATTTTTTGTGTGGCTATTTTGAATGGAATTTTGCTTTTTATTTGGGTTTCTGTTGGTTTATTATTGGTGTATAGAAATGCGATTGTCTTTTGCACATTTATTTTATACCCTGAAACTTTTTATTTTTAATAGCTTGATATTATAATTTTAACTAAATAAATTATACTTGTAAAATTCTAACCTCATAGATTATTTCAAAATATTGTTTTCAAGTTTACCTCTTACCTACATAAGAAACAGGTATGTTGCAAATAAAATGTCCTATATTCTTGTGGTAAGGGTAAGCTTTTCTTGAATCTGTGGTTTCCAGAAGTCCTTTGCTTCTCTCACTAAGTCATATTGGGTACTGAATTAATTGTGTTAAAATCACTGTTAATGTTTTGTATGTATAGATATTTTTTTAAATGCTATCTTAATTCTATTAAACTACTATTCACCTAATATGTTATAAATGTTGTTAGTTGACAGAGTTGTAAATAAGCTAAAAATATTACAGTAAATGTTATTTTCATAAACATTCATTAAATGCATTTTTTGCAAGTCACAGTCTCCTTTCATTTAAAATTAAAAACTAAAATATGTTTGATATTTTCACTTTATACAATGAATAATAAAAATGTTACCCTATAATTTAAATTTCATATTTTGAATGCTTGATGCATATTTTAAATGAACCAAGCTGCATTGATTAACCTTTCTGAAAGATAATAAGAATGTGTATTTTTAACCATTATTTACTACATTCTATATTTTTAGAATATAATGCTCTAATAGCATTGTTTAAATTTACATTTAATTACCAAACTTAACTATCTGTACTTATTACACTTAATTACCAATTTATATTTAATTATCAAAAGAGTTGGCTATTTTTAACACTTTTATTAAATCAACTCTCATCAATTATTTCCCTTTACTTCATTCTAATATGCATATTCTTAGAGTTTTACATTTTATATTTCATTTTAATTGATGATCTGAAAAAATAATACTGAAAATCAATTTCTAAGATTGAAATTTCAATAAAATGTTGCTTTAAAATAAAATTTCAGCATAAAAGTATTTATTTAAATTTTTCTGATTTAATTAGAATCAAGTACCATGTACAAATGTTCAAGAATAGCAAGGACAAGTGTGTGGGTCAGATAGCATTTGATAACAAATTGCAAAAAAATTTCTCATGTATTCATTAGATATTTTTACGTAGACTTTAGAGAGCTGAAATATTTCAAGCATTTAAAATAGTTTGTAGTCAAATTTTCAAAATATGGTCACTGAACTTTCAGAAAATTCTGAATTGACATAATCCCATATCTTAAAATACAACCACAACTAAATCACTGCCATCATTGCAAAACATTTTTTAGTAGTCTAGGGTGCTCAGTTTTGTCTCTGCCCTTTTGGATCTGGTCTTTTATGTACTATGATATTTCCTTGCATTCTATACTGGGAAGTGCAAAAGTTCTTAACCACAGTTTTCTTAATGCCTTTTCTCTACACAACTGTATTAGTTAGTTGGCTGATCTAGTGTAACCTGCTTATATTACTGTCTTTTGTGCCTGGCTACTGTATTTTAGCTTCTATTATGTTCTTGTTTCACTGGCTCTATTTACTTGCTCTGAATCCTCTCTTTCACTTAGGCTCCTAGCAATCCATTCAACTTCCCTGTTTTCATGTTCTTGGATCACACACAGATTCAAGAAACTCTGCCTCACACAATTTCACCTTTTACAAAATTTCTCTTCCAGCCTTCCTAATATCTTTTCTATTTCTCTTCAGTAGAGAAATATTTGTAGATTTTTTCCCATCCACAAAAGTTTGAAAAAATTGTTTGTTCTTATAATTCTAGACAGCAACAGTCTCCATATTCCATACATCATTTTATTCCTCAGAGAGTAAGTGCTTATTTCTAAGAATAATCACACACACACTTAAACAGTTGTCAAAGTATAGTGTAAAAAACTAAGAAAGCTGCCAGAAACCCTTCAGGGGAATCCATAAAGTGAAAAACATTTAAAAAATAATGCTAGAAAATTATTATCTTTTCCACTCTCATTCTGTTATAGATGTACAGTTACTTTTTCCAGATGTTAGTGATATGATGATGTAATCATTCTGATACTTACAAAATGTACACTCATGGATTTGTTTTTAAATTTTAATTTAATATGGTATATGCAAGGGCACCCCAGAAACACAAAATTATTTTTTTTGGGGGGGGGGGCCTTGTAATGCAGTCTTTCCCTGCCAGGTAAGTGTTCTAGGAGCCCATGGGCATGAGTGTATCAGCTGGCAGTGTTGTGAGAGACTCCTTTTGACTTCAGTGAATTTTGGGGTGGAGATTCCTTCAATGTGTTTGACCATTTCATGATGAGTGACTTATTAGCTCACTGTGTGCAGCAGCTTTTGAACCCCCTGTCCACCCTTCCTATTTACCTGATCTCATTTTGAGCAACATTTTTTTGTTTCCTCGAATGAAAAAAGTTCTCAAAGGGAAATGAAGAAAAAAAAGGCAGAAGCACCAAATGACATCACAATCAATGAGTTCAAAAACTTTTGAGCAGTGGTAAAAGCATCTCAATAGGTATACTGCATCAGAGAGTACTCTGAAGGTGGCTGAAGTTTAAACACGTAAAAATAAATGCATAATTTTTTATAAATAAATTCGGTTTGGGGTGTGTAATATATATATATATGTAATATATATAAAATAGAAATATATCCTAGACAAACAAAAGTTAGTTGGGGCTGTCCCCAGTTTTTAAATGTATTACAGGGTTCTAAGATGGAAAAGATTGAGAACAGATTCTTTACTGCATATGTATTGCTTGTGAGTCTTACAAAATTTATAGGTTGTGTTTTATTCTCTACATCAGTTTAGGTGTCAGGAATGATCTATGTAGTAATTTGTGGAGTGGTAGACCAAACATTGATGAGCTGACAGGTGTTAGATATGTGTTATCTTTTTAAAGATATTGTATTGCATGTGATTAAACTCACATTTCAGCGTTAGCAGGTTATATGTCTGTAAGTATAGAAATTAAAAAAATAAAACAACAAAAAACTAATGTAATGAGAACCTTAAGTCTTTGTATCCTAAGGGTGTCATTGCAGAGATAAAGTAAGATTGGTTTTAAAAAATAATTCAGAAAAAATCTGAGCCTATAACATCTGTGTCATAGTTACATAGTTTAATGCTGGAATGTGTGAATCAGAACATAGTGTATATTATTTTTAAATCAAAATCAGAGGCATATTATTTACTGCAAGGATTCTCTGTGAATAAAGCAAGCTGTGG
The DNA here is from genome assembly GCF_000164805.1 of Carlito syrichta. Lineage (NCBI taxonomy): Eukaryota > Metazoa > Chordata > Mammalia > Primates > Tarsiidae > Carlito > Carlito syrichta. The sequence continues at coordinate 48,735 of NW_007260576.1, read as the reverse complement.
TGATCCTCAACACAACTTCGATTTATTATGGAACAAAGTTTTCCCCTGATGCCTTCAGCAGGTACCCTTTTAACATGAACTCTATCTCCTTTTTCAGGTGATGGCATGATAGACAGACTACTTGTTATAGTAAATAATATTCTTCCCACTCCTGAGTCTCAGGTTTTAAGAACTTCAATCGGCTATTGATTATTTTGCTGAGAATTCCTTTACTTCTTGCACTTAAGAGATTAGAGTTATAGTTTTCTCACTAATATTTCTAGACCAGCACACTCAATCTTGTAGTTATTTAGTATAATATCATCATTAACTTACTATAAATAGTCAGAACAGTAATGTGAATTAGGATTATTAACTTAGCATGAATAGGTGAATAAGTAAAAAGAAATGAATGTGAAACAAACTTCTTGAGTCTTACTCCTTGGTGACTGATTAGAATTCATATATTTCCTTTCTATTTTATATATTATTAGTATTTATCAGACATTAAAAACATTTATTTTATTATTGTGGATTTTATTTTAAGGATTTATGGATTTTCATAAAATTTTTCCTTAATTAATTTGATGATAAGCATGTGAATAAAATTTCTTAATCAGTGTAGTTATATAGTTACTTTGAAAAATTACATATCTTTTCTTTAATTCTTCATAAACCATTCTAGGCCAGGAGTCAGCATGTTTTGATCTGTGAGCCAAATATTAACCCTGTGAGCCCATTCTCTAGGAACATGTTTGTTTGGTTTTTAAATGTTTGATACTTAAACAAAATTCCAAACAGTAATATTCTGTCACGTTTTAAAATTATATAAAATTCAACTTTCAGTGCCCATGAATAAAATTTCACTGGAACACACCGATCTTATTCCACTATGTATTATCTGTGGCTGTCTTCAAGCTCCAACAGCCAAGTATGTGGAGCGATAATCAGGAGGTGTCTTCACATACTTCACTGCCAATTTTTCTCATCCACATGTCTTAACTGTCATCAAGACCTCTTTCATAGTTGTTATTGTTGTTGTTGTTGTTTTGAGTTGGAGTCTCACTCTGTCGCCCAGACTGGAGGGCAGTGGCCGCTCCCGGCCACCGCAGCCTCGACCTGCTGGGCTCCGGCGATCCTTCCGCCTCAGCTTTCCAAGTAGCCGGAATTACAGGCACGCGATACCACGCCCGGCTGATTTTTTGATTTATTGTAGAGATGAGGTCTCGCTGCCCAGGCGGGTCTCGAACCGCGGGCTCAGGCAATCCACTCACCTCAGCCTCCCAAAGGCGCGGGATTACGGGCTGAGCCACCGAGCCCGGCCTGAAAATATAGTTTATTTAAAGTAAATTAGCGAGAGAGAGAAAGAAAGAGAAAAATCACCTTTCCATGGCGGAGGAGGGGGCCAAAGCCAGGAAGCATGGCGACAGCCATACTCAAAGAACACGTGACCACACCAGAGTCTAGCAAGACAATGGCACAAAATATGCTTTAAAGATAAACATCTCATTCAAAAATTTAACACACAATTTTTTTATTTATTAATGATTGCTTAGTTAAAAAAATAAAAGGGTAATATTACCATTTTAGAAGTAGAATTTTAGAGTAGAAAATGGTAAGGATTTGCATGAATCTCATAAAAATACTGTTATTAATCAAGTTACTTTATTTTGATACAATGTGATGACAGTTTTAGAAATTTGTGAAAGTCTTAGCAGATACTAGTGTAAGCATAATTTTTGGGAAAAAAAGAAATTATATAAAATTATGAAGCTATTCTTTCAGTTTCTCAGACATCTGAAGTAAATCTGAAAATTCTGTGCATAAGAACTGTTCATTCTTAACACAAAAATGAATAACTACAAGAATCTCTTTTGCAAAATGTCAAGTATGATATGCACTATCTATTATTTTTTATTCCTTCTCAAAAGAGAGTACGTGGGTATTCTTACTCAGAATCTTCTTTTAATTGCATAAGAAGCTAGTTACTTAAATACGTTTCTAATTTTAGCTGCATGGGAAAATAGAGTCAAATTTCTTGCTTTCAGATTTCCTATAAAGGAAGTGAAAAATCTTGTTTGTGCTCTCAAAAAAATATTTTTTAAAAACTTTAAAATACTTTGTTTTCATACTCTTTAATTAGTGTAAGCATATTCCATAATTAATAAACATATAGACATAAACAGGCTCTCCAGGGCCATATTGCTTAATCTATACATTATTGGATATAGTTAGAAAGAACAATCTGAACATATATTTGCATATATTTGCTTTTAGATAACACTTATGTTCAAATAACTTTAATATAATTTAATCCAAATTTTTTGAAAATCTATTATAGGAAAGTTAGATTCACTTTCCTGATAATATACATACACTAATAAATTATATATAAGCATACTATTTATGTCAGGTTAATATTATACTTAACTTCCTGAGTAGAATGAATATTTGAAAACATATAATTTGGAGGCCGGGCATGATGGTTCAAGCCTGTATTCTCATCACTTTGGGAGGATGATCAAGACCAGCCTGGGCAACTTGGCAAGAACTCATCTCTACAATAAATCCAAAAAATTAGCTGGGTATGGTGGTACATGCCGTAGTTCCAGCTACTTGGAAGACTGAGGTAAAAGGATCACCTGAACCCAGTGGGTCAAGGCTGTGGTGGCCCTGAGATGTCACTGTACTCCAGTCTGGGTGATAGAATGAGACTCCAACTTGAAAAATAAAGCCATATAATTTGGAAAAAATGCAATACTATAATCTACATAGAAAATTCTAGGAAATCCACACAACAAAAATTTTTAAGTGAAATTATCAGGTCACACACACAAAAAAAAATATAAAATAAATTTGAGTTCTATAAACTATTTTTTTTTTTTTTTTTGAGTTGGAGTCTCACTCTGTTGCCCAGACTGGAGTGCAGTGGCCGCTCCCAGCCACTGCAGCCTTGACCTGCTGGGCTCCAGCAATCCTTCTGCCTCAGACTTCCGAGTTGTCAGAATTACAGGCATGCGCTACCATGCCCAGCTGATTTTTTGATTTATTGTAGAGATGAGGTCTCGCCAAGTTGCCCAGGTGGGTCTCGAAACTATTAAGAAATATTTAGAAAATAAAATTGAGAAACCATTTTATTTTCAATATCCTTATAAAACGTGAACCAACACATTAAAACAAGTGCAATATTTATGAAGTAAAACTAAAGCATTGCTAAGTAAAAATTGAAGATCTAAACAAAGACATAAAACATGTTCATGAATTGCTAGTTTCTACATTTTAAATTTTTTGGTATATTTTTACTTTCAAGATAACTTCTGTTCAAATTTATCAGGTTCTTAATGAAATGAATAAGATGATGACATAATTTATATTAAAATGTAAAGGATTTAAGATAAATGAAGTATTTAAAAGATTATAGTACCTGGTTTTGAGTACTATAACAAGTCTACAGTTATTAAAGCATGTACAACGGTAAAACAAAGTGAAGGGTTCCAAATAAATCCATGCAATGGCAAGTTAATGACAAACTAATTCAATGTCAAAAAAAAAAAAAAATGATGTTTTAAGGAAATAATGCTGAAATAATTGGAAGACAACATGAATTTCTACCCTTACTTAAAATCATACACAACAGTTATCTAGAAAATAATAATATGTAGTGGCTCATGTATTGATCTATAAGGTTCAAACTATAAAACTTTAAAAACAACATAGCAGAACATCTTTGTGACCTTAGCATAGACAAAGCTTACTTAGCAATAACACAGAAAAAAGATGAGATACGAAAAAAAGAAAAGAATTAACCTCCATCAAATAAGAAAAAATATTGGAAGTCATCACTATAAAAACAAAAAGGCAAACTACAGATGGGGAGAATATTTACAGGTCATCTATTTAAAATATTACTATATGAAATTTAAAAGTAAAACCTACATCTCTATATTAAAAAATAAAAAATCTAGTACAAAACTGGAAAAGAAGTTTTTTTAAAAAAAACACTTTACCAAAAATTAATATAATTGACGAATGAACACATAAAACATGCTAAACAAGGCCGGCTCAATGGCTCAAGACTGTAGTCCCAGCACTTTGGGAGGCCAAGGTAAAGGGATTGCCTGAGCCCGTGGATTCGAGACCAACCTGGGCAACTTGACGTGACCTCACCTCTACAATAAAATAAAAAATTAGCCAGGCGTGGTAGCATGCGCCTCTAGTTCTGGCTACTTGGAAGGCTGAGTCAGAAGGATCACTTGAGCCCAGCAGGTCGATGCTGGGGTGGTGGGGTTGCCATAAGTATGCTACTGCACTCCAGCTTGGACAGCAGTGTGAGACTCCGATTCAAAAAAAAAAAAAAAGATGCTACACATTATTAATCAGAAAAATGCACTAGCATGTATGCTTTACATCTGTTAGAAATGGTAAAATTAGAACAACTGACTATAGCTGATATGTAGAACAACACATGCTTTTATACTGCTGGTAGATATGTAAAATAGTACAATCATTTTGGAAAATAATTTGGCAGTATCTAATAACATGAAAAATAATCTTGATAAACGACCCGGCATTACTACCCTATGCATTAACTCAATAAAAGAGAGACATATGCTCCCATAAACACTGCTGCATGAATGCTCATAGTAATTTATTTAAAAGATTTCCAAATTGGAAATAAGACGGCCAGGCTCAGTGACTCGGCCTGTAATCCCAGCACTTTGGGAGGCCGAAGCGAGTGGATTGCCTGAGCCCGCAGGTTAGAGACCCGCCTAGGCAACTTGGCGAGACCTCCTTTCTACAGTAAATCAAAAGCTAGCCGGCGTTCCAGCTACTTGGAAGGATCGCTGGAGTCCAGCAGGTCGAGGCTGTGGTGACCGGGAGCATGCCACTGCATTCCAGTCTGGGCGACAGAGTGAGACTCCAACTCAAAAAAAAAAAAAAAAAAAAAAGGAAATAAGACAATGTCATTCAACAAGTAAATGGAGAAAAAAATTATAGTATATCCATACAATGGAATACTTCTCAGCAACAAAAAGAGTACAAATTACAGATGCGTAATATATATACATTACTAATACACAAAAAATTAAAAAAGGACAAAAACTGGATGAATCTCAAAAAGATTATGCCAAGTGAGGAAAGTCAGACACAAAAGACTGCATACTGTTTAATTAAATACATATAATATTTTGTGGGTTACGTGAATATTTTTTGTATATAAATTACTTCTTGGTACAGTTTGTTTAGAAGGTAAAAATTGGCCCTAGAGTATGTCTTATTTAAATTAATATTGCATATTTTTACATTCCTATATATATTTTTGCCTATGATCCAAATTACTATGTTTATACTTGCTAACTAAATTAATTGCGGTTAGATAAGCACAAGCTCTGGAACTGGGATCAGACTGTATATAAGGGTTTTATGTACTAGTATATCTGGTTTTTAATATCTATGCTTATTAATATTATCTTAAATGCCAATAGAAGGTTTCTGGAATAGAACACATTATTATTACCTACATATAGTAATCACCATGCCAACATCCCTTTGGTCTATCCCCTTGTCTAATTGACAAGAACCAGATGTTATATTATACATAATGGAGTCTACTGTAGTTGAGAATCTTACAAAAGATGGGGCTAGCTAGTTAAGGGATAGTAGTTCCTTTTCTTCTCCTTAGATTTTTTTTTTTTTTTTTCTCCCTAGAGCAAACAAATTATCCTGGGGCATACAAAGGTGGGAAAGTCCAGGTCTTTTACCCTTTAGAATGTAAACAAATCTCCAGGCACAAAAAATATTTTTCTTCAGCTTTACAAGTCAGGTTTACATTCATAGGCTCAGGTCTTATCCTCCCTTGAAATATAAACACATAATTTCAGGGAAGTAAATCTCTCTGGAGTTTTCACTGTCTAGACAGTCATAATTTAAGTTCTAGACTCAACTTTTAATCCTGGTCTCAAATTTCAACAAAATTTGTTCATAAACCCTAATTAAACAGACATATAACATTTTTGTCATATTTCCACAACTATGATCATTGTCTCCACTTATTAATTATTCTCCTGTCAACCTAAAGTAATCAAGAGGATAAGAACCTATTTTAAAAGTTTATTCAAGGGGAAAGTTAAGAATGGATCTACTCATGAAACAGATTCCAAAGAATGAAAGTCAGTGTTCCAAAGTGTAGAAATTTCAGATCATTTATGTAGATAAAATTCAGGGAATTTTAACAGAATTTCAGGACCTTTCTATGTAAGGCTTAATGCATAGTTATAGCAATCAGATTAGTTGAGGTGCTTTTTCTCCCAGAAAAGTTATATTTAACATTCTACACTAAAGATGTAATTGTCATGGAATGTATGACTCCATCTGGTCTGACATAGGTACAGGACAATAAAAGAAGCAGTTAACTTATAACCAAGATCAGTGATTGGAAGAGGTAAGATCTAGTCTTTGTATCTCCTTGTCATTTACAGAACAATAAGAAAGAGACTTAAACTATAATTTAAGAAGCAGAATTGCAAACATAACAAACGATTCAGTCTGCAGGGCTTCATTTCTCCCTTGGCATAATCAATTTAAGGATCCTAAAATTTTATTTCTTTTTAATTCTTAAATGGTATTACTAATTTGTGTATACTATCTTGTTATGTTACATAAAACAAATTTATTCACCTATATTGCTTCATTGATCTTTTGGTTTGTTTCTAATTTGTTACAATTCTAAAAAATAGTTATGAATATTTTTAAATAATCATTTTTATGCTATTCTTTGAAAAAATTTAAGGCAGTGGAATTGTAGAGTTGTGAATAGTTTTTTCAGGTTAAATTCATAGAAATGTATTTGTTCTCTCAAAGAAAACTTAAAATATAAAGTTACCCTGGAAAGCAGTAATGATAGTTTTTTATTTTTATTTTTTATTTTTGAGAAAGCAGGACTAATTGAGAGGACAGAAAAGCTCCCACAATGGGAGGGGACCCCAGAGGGTTACCCGTAATGATAGTTTATACCTATGAGAGATTAATAATAGAACCTTAGACTGTTAATAGTTAATGACTTAATATAATTTAGAATTATTTTAATTTTATTTTTTAAAATTTTGGTTATTGAATACATTGATTCACAGATATTTTGAATTGCATGTTTATAATTTTGCCATTTTATCATATCTAACATTATCATTTATATTATAAATGCCATGAAAGGACTATTCAGACTAAAAAATGAACTTTCTTCTAGTTATATTATGATTTTGTTTATAATATAGAGTTGTTTAACACATTTAATAACATCAAACATAAATAACAAAAATACAAAATTGGAATCTAACAATAAAATTTTTGTATTGAAAAATCCTGCCTGGCTACTTGAATGACAGCCAAATGTTGTAAATGCTGCCCAAACTCAGTCCATACTGTGTAGAGTAATTTGAATGCAATAAAAAGTTTAATTTAATACAGTAATTTAAACAAATGTTTAAATTAAATAAAATGTTTAAAAAATAAAAGAAATGACAGAAAGAAATATTATAAGATTTCAGACAAAAGAAGAGTAGGAGGGGAGAAAAAATATACAAGATCAAAAAAGTAAAGTAGCCTGAGATTGTGAGTCAAGACTGTGACCCCAGTGACTACATATATCTTGAAGGTACTTGAGAAAAGAAAAAAAACCTCAGAGTAATCTGAGCTATGTGAGGTATGAAAAAATTCACCTGGCCAGAGAGACAAGAGTACAGAAAGTTCCCTGCATACGGATGAGTTCCATTCCTAGAGTGAGTTTGTAAGTTCAATTTGTTCATTAAGTCCCACAAAGTTAGCCCAGGTACCCACTAACACAATTGACTATACAGTACTAGTTACATCACTGCTGCTTTTTTACATTTGCTTCTGCACATCCTGGGCCAGAAAGATAATAAAGATACTGTATTACTGTATAGTAAACTGCACAAAAGCACAACTACTTGTAAAGTATACATGCACATGACAATATATGATAGACATGTGAACTAACAATTGATTGGACATGTGAACACAGGTTCACATCTTTCAAAGTTTTCAGTTTGAAGGTTTGTATGTAGAGCACTTACTATATGGGACTTCAGTCAAGTCTGCACTCATGCAGGGGTTGGGGATGAGTGGGATTGCTTAAAGGCATTTTGTTTTTCTTCCCTGTAATTTCCTTTTTAGCTACTTCACCCACTATCGTCAAATTCCTGAAATTAGCGATACAAAGAACAATGTACAGCCAATTGACAATTTATGTTATTTTAATGTGAATTCTTGGTAAACAATTTAGAAACTGCATCTTCTTTTGTTAATTGAAAACCCACTTGTAAACCACTGCTAATTGAAATATAGATTCAGGGCAACTTGAATCTACTGGATTGCAGTTCTTAGAGCTACTCTTGGATTGCAGTTCTCAATTTTGGTCCAAATAAATCTTTACTTATTTTAATTTTGTCTCAGCTTTTTTTTTCCCCCCAACAAACTTCAGCTCTTACATGGGAGAAAGGGAAATGAGAAAAGACTACAAATGTATACAGAGGATCATAAAGTCTCTTCTCTCGTCTGAGGCCAGAACATGGGAAGAGGAGTACATTTTGCACATTTGTTTCCAATCAAAGGCCCAAGTATGTATAGGAGGCTACTTGACAGAGAGATTCAACCTGTTACAGTCTGATTAAACTCCCGGCTACTATTTCTCAATGTCAATGAAATTCAAGAGGCAGAGAACTGGAAGATAGAAGTTTATTTCTGAATTCAGAATTCAGGGTGTCAGAAACTAGCGTTGAAGGGTGCAGGAAACAGCCAGAGGGGCAGCTCCCAAAATGGCACCTAACACAGTAAAGCCACACAAGACAATAAAGGCCCCAGGTTCCGGCTTCTTCATACACAATTCCCCTCGCCTGCGAAGTTCAAACCTGCAAGCCTCCAATCATTTCCTATGACGTAGCTAGCTTTGTTATACGTCCAATAGAACTATAACAGGGCGTCTGCCCACCCTGCTCCCATGCCCACTCCTCCAATAAAAACCTAGCACAGCCCCTTCCAGCCCCTGTCAGGCTAATAAATACAGCCCTTTCCCTGCAACTCTCTCTCTTGTTTTTTCTCAGTTACAGACCCTCTCTGTAACAGCCCCTTTAATAAATCTCTTGGTCCCAGCTGGGTGTGCAGTCGTTACTGGCGCCGAAATCCTTTCAAGCATTCCTCACACCAGTCTACATGCCCCTTAGGTTTTGTAGTTTATATTAATAAGTTTAGGGTTGCTGGTTGCTGTGATTGACTATGTGACTGACAGAGCTTTGTAGAGAGCTTAGTTACAGCTGCATTTTGTCAATAATGACGTTTATGGCCCACATTTCTTGGGACCAGTTACCAGGGGTAGTCTACAGTTTCTCGTATCACTAGCTCCAGACAGAGGAGTTGATCAAGCTTGCCATAGAGTAAGGGAGTTAACAGAGCCTATTACAAAGTAATATATCATTCACCACAACACATTGTTAATTAGTAGCTATAACGAGCAAAAAATTATACAAATTACGAGACTTATGGTTATTGTTATTATAATTTTTAATGAGTGACTACTGATAAAAGGAAGTGAATAAGAATTCATTTCTCTCAGTTGAATGAGCACAACCTGCAGAGAAGTTAAGGATTCCTTGAGGTGACTTACAAGGAATGTTTAGGAGATAAGAAAAAATGCTTTCCTTTGTTAATTCTCAGGAATGTAAGTATGCATAGGGCTACTCTGTTTGCCTCTCTTTAAGGGTTGTGGCAATATGGACAGACAATAGTGGGTTTCACGGTCACTCTCTTTGCCTCTTTTTTAAGGGCTGTGGCAATATGGACAGATAATAGTGGGTTTTTGCATTAAATCCAGTTACGTTTTGGCCAGGTCATACAGTAGTATTGAGTAGTACTACAATTAGTAATCAACTTCAGAAGTACAGGAAAAAAAAAATGAAAATTTATGTCTCCAGGGAGAGACCAAACTGCCCATGTCAACCTATGTGAGTTATTTTTACCAGATGACAGAGGTCTCATATTGGGTTGTTAATTATCCATGCCTCACTAGTGTACAGGAAAAAAAAAAAAAAAAAACTCCCACTGTAGAAGAACAGGGAAAGCAAAGAATGACACTACAATTGTTCTAGTAAGACCTAGGATTAATATCTGTTATAGACATCATCTCGTGTATTCCTGAGTGGTTAGGGAGTATTCTAACATATACATACACCATTAAATTTAAATAGCAAGTAATAACTTTTAAAGATGAGAAGAGCATGAGAATTAGTAGACAGAGAGAAACAAAAGCAAGCAAGAAAGAAAATGCAGTCACAAAGAAAATGAACTGGAAAAAAGTAAAGTAAGACTGAATGTTATTGAATTACTCTATATTTATTGACAACCAAAATGGGTGAATGATGCTTAAGTCTTAATCATCAAGGTTTGTTAAGCCAGCTGTAGGGCATGCCAGAGAAAAACATGAGCCATGGACACATCCATGGCAGTTTTTCCAAAGAGGTTCTTAAGAGATTCAGTATTTATATGTTTTCCTTAAAAGGGAGGGAGGGTAAGTGAGGTAAATAGGTACATATTCATGAGTCTTTTGTTAGTACCCAGGAAATCTACATTTTACATAAGATAAAATGAACACTTGAAAAAAAAGAGACTAAAGAAAAAAATGACTATGCAGACTTCTCAGAGAGGAGTGAAGGAATGATTTATTTCATCCTATCTTTGCTGTGTTCCTGGGAAGATAAACTAGTCATATCCTTATCTGTGGGAGGCCAGCAAAATAATTTACTTATGAATGATCTGTGGGACCAGTTCTTCCCAGATGCTTGACATCTTTTATTTTTCCATGAGATCTGTCTGATGCATAATGTTAGTAACAGCTATTCTTTTGGAAGAGAGTATTAAAATGACTCAGATTCAGGGCTTAATCTTCATTTTTGCATAACTTTGAGGGATCTTGAGGTTTTTTCTTTATATTTCCCTTCTGTTCTTCAAAATCTTTAAAAGCATTGCAGAAGACATAAGTTTGTGATTATATGTTTTATTTAATACTATTCTCTAGGAAGGCTCATTCTTAGAAGTTGGTGTCCCATGGAGGGGAAAATTAAATCAGAAAACGGCCAATACCAAATTACAGCAGTGAAGGGAATCCTGGAAGCTGATTTGGGCTATATGATTCTCTCTTTAATTAAAGTGATTTGGAGACAGGGGACAGCCATCATTCTAACTCTTTTAGTTGTACACTGACTGTTGTAACGTCTGAAGCAATCTATAGGCTAATATATTTTAGAGTTCTGGAAGAATTTTCAGACTTCAGCAGCAATCTTACATATTTTCTCTTGATTGTAATTTGAATCAGGCATTCAAGCAAATTTTCTGAAAAGTCCATATATCAACAGGCAAGATGATTCTTTATTTATAAGTTGCTGTTATTTCTCCTAAAGCTTAAGGTTTCTAGCTTTAGTTTTCAGGGCTTTAATAAAAGCGCTGTTTTAATTTCTAGCGATTTCAAATTACAAAAATGGAAAGAAAATTTGAAAACATTTGGAGACTTGTAGCTAGAAAAGATTTCAGAATTCAGTTCCAAATTGTAGACAAATAATACAATCTCAAAAATAATAAATAAGGCTAGAATCTCATAAAAGATATACTATAGTTTCTTTTGAAACATAACTTTTCTTTCTTCAATCTCTCATTTCTACAAAAGATATATCATATAGGGACCTATTTATTTGCAAAATATGTTTAGTCTTTTTATACTTGGCCTGATTATTTGTATAAACTCCAGTAAGAATAGTGATTAGCCAAAAAGGCTCTTTTTTTTTTTTTTTGAGTTGGAGTCTCACTCTGTCGCCCAGACTGGAGTGCAGTGGCCGCTCCCGGTCACCGCAGCCTTGAACTGCTGGGCTCCGGCGATCCTTCCACCTCAGCCTTCCAAGTAGCTGGAATTACAGGCATGTGATAC
>NW_007260576.1:7628-36750 GCF_000164805.1 Carlito syrichta | reverse complement strand
TTCACGCCCGGCTGATTTTTTGATTTATTGTAGAGATGAGGTCTCGCTGCCTAGGCGGGTCTCGAACCCTCAGGCCCAGGCGATCCACTCACCTCAGCCTCCCAAAGGCGCAGGATTACAGGATGAGCCACCGAGCCCAGCAAAAGGCTCTTTTAAGTTGACTTTGTTGGACGCTTTCATAAGGAATTCCAGCTTAGACTTTAAAAACCTCTTCATGTGATTCTAGCCAAAGTTTTGCCTTTGCCTACAGATACTTGTATGACTTCTGAAGGTCCTCAAACAATGTGAGGGTTCTGGGCCTGTCAGAAAGCGACATTCTTTACTTTTCACAGGTTAGAAACTTTGTAAAGGAGTCTCATAAACAAAATATGTGGCAAGTCTTTCCAGAGGGCTTTCATCAGCTCTGCAAAGTTAATCTCAATTCTCAAAGCAGTCTGGTCATATCTGAAAATATGCCTTTTCAACCAAAGACTGAGTGAAATAATTAGTGTCTCCAGTTGCGTACTGCTACAGAAGAGAACAGATTCTTGTTAAACTTAGGCAAATAATTCCATTACTATAAACAGAGAATACTCACAAATGGTTTCCAAATTCTAGAGAAAGAAATATGCATCAAATTTAGCACACAAATGTATGGTATTTTATTTTTAAAGGCTATAAATAACTCAAAAGTTTTCTTGACACTAGTAAGCAAAACAAAAAGGATCAGCAATGTTTAAAACAAAAAGCCATAAAAACTATTTTAGTCCTTTATTAGTTTAGTCATGTATTTAACTTTTATTCTGCTTGATATTGGGTTAGCAATCCTCATGGACGCCTTATCTTTTTATTAGAGTTCTGGAATTTTTTTTTTCTTTTTCCTCTAATCCAATGATATGGCTTCAATATTTATCAAAACCTGTATTTAAGAGTATTTGTAGCCGGGCTCGGTGCTCAGCCTGTAATCCCGCGCCTTTGGGAGGCTGAGGTGAGTGGATTGCCTGAGCCCGCGGGTTCGAGACCCGCCAGGGCAGCGAGACCTCATCTCTACAATAAATCAAAAAAAATCAGCCGGGCGTGGTAGCGCATGCCTGTAATACCGGCTACTCGGAAGGCTGAGGCAGAAGGATAGCCAGAGCCCAGCAGGTGGAAGCTGCGGTGGCCAGGAGCGGCCACTGCACTCCAGTCTGGGTGACAGAGTGAGGCTCCAACTCAAAAAAAAAGAGTATTTGTAAGAGTTCTGTCCATGAATTTCGTAAAAGAAGAAGTAAATTTTGGAGTGTAGCTGATTATAACTCACTTTTTTAGAAGACCCATAGTAAAACAATAATTGTCTATGAATGAGAGAAGACAAAATAATCATATTTAAAGTTATAATTGGAAAAAAATTTTTATCATTTTTGTGGCATACAACAATTTGATACAACAATCGTAATATATTACTGATGATATGCACTAAGAGAAATCAGAGTTACAGAAGTCTCACAATTTTACAACACATATTAATAACACATTTACATCACTATTACCCACAGAAAATTAAACACTATTTAATATTTGATAATGTTTTTTGTATGATTTTAATGTAACAAATAAGTCAACTATGTCCTTCTGGTACTTCAGGACTTTAATATGCAAAAAGATAGTTTGAGATTTAAAAATAAGCAAACAAGTAAAAAACAAACAACAGCAATAAAAAACCTGTGTGTAGAACTTGAAATTTTGTCTTTGATTTGATTTTCAACCATGTAATATTTAAAATAATATAACGAAATAGGCTTATAGGTCACTGTAAAATAGTCATTTCTAAGTCAAAATAATAATTTAAAGATATTAAAAGGCATAAACCTCTACTCTTTAACAGAAAGGAGACTTAGTTTCTCAGAAAAGTGAAGAACAAAAAAGATTCTGTAGGTAAACAATGTCTCTTCTCTCCCTTTTTTTTTTGTGCCGTTTACTCATCAAGTAAACACAATTTTGCATTGTTATTAATAATATACAAAAATTTTGTTCGATACAGAAAACCGAAATTTATTTTTGCACTAATGCTATAGCTAATTTTAATAAAATCTTTTAAACAAATCTATTCCATTTCAATCTGTTTTGATCAAAGGTAAGACTCTCATAAATATTTTATAACTTTTTACAATTTTTTCATATTCTTTTCCAACTTTCTATACCCACACAATTTTATCTAATTTTTATTCCTTAAATTTAAAACAATCTCTAAAATACTCTAAACTTGAGAAAATTACTTTCCCATTAACAAAAACCACATTCCCAAGCTTTTTTATAATCTGTTTATCCAAGAAAACACATCCTTTTTTCCTAATACCAATTATATATAGAATTGTTTATGTTATCTAGTCATTTTAATTATATATATTAATTAAGATGCTAACTCTTACTAACTCTTATTTTAATGAAAAATCTAGGATTGCTTAATTTAATATAATATGACTTTAAACTTTTCAGTTACTGGAGCATTCTGAAACTAGTTTTATTTTGCAAAGATGACTAAAGTCATATGAACTGAAAGTCATTTGAGCAACTTCTCTTTTTCTAATAAAATATTTGATTTAATTACTTTTTAAAAGCCAGTTAGAACTCTTTCACATACTTTGATAGTGAAATATCATAGACACATGACCCACATAAATGTATAGACATTAGATATACAGACAGAGGAAAATCTTATCTTTTATATGATTTTTCATGTGCCAGTTTTCAAATATTTTCTTTTCTCCTCTGTAAGTCATCAATCACGTGATTACCTGTTTCATGCTCTAAGCAATTGTTAACTATACAACCGTAAATTTTCAGATAGAAATCTTGGGCAAAACAAACTAGAAAGTGTACATCTCAAATGCACATAATTTAGATCCAAACCAAGGCAAGGATAGTTATGCAAACTTAACTGTCTTCCCATAGTTAAATTTCTTAATGGTTTGGTGCAGAGACAGACATACCTTACAAATAAAGATAACCTTTAGAGATGTAAATTTCTTTTACAAAGAGTTACATGGTGTGATTCAGTTTGATAGATGGTCTTTTCAACTTAATTTATTAATTAGATTACTGGGATAAGAAAGTCTGATATTAAAATATGTGAAAGCATATTTAACTATGCAATTAAATATCTATTTAGTGTTTAATATACTTATTAATATTTAAATATATGAAACTCTAACACTTAAATATGTGAAAGCAGGTATAGCTGGGAGGCAAAACATAGATACTCCAAAATCAAGGATCCCATTTTGCTTTGAATACTACGTCTTCAAAAAATGGGAAGTGGCCTAGAATGAGAAAATGTGATGCTTCCACAGAGCACCTCTCTGCAAGAATATTCCCTCAAAGCTGGTGGACAACCCAACACAAATCAGACCACCCTTTGATTAGCCCAATCCTCATTGGAAACATTCCTCAATGAAGAGTGCTCACAAAGGATCTAGGTACCCAAATTCATGCTTTTCTTATCAATATCATACAGAAATGTGTAGACCCCTGTAGTAATACTCATTTACTGTAAGCAACTGCAATCAGCCACCTCTAAAACTATATCACTTGTCTAGCTATGACACACACAAATATCAAGTTTTCTCACAATACAAAGTAATATCTAGCACCCCTAAATATCTATCAACCTTAAAAAAGATATGGTAATACAATGAAAAATAAAGAAGAGCTTTAGACTTTAGTAGAATCTGCCTATGACTCTTAAAGTCTACAAGAAAGCAGAAAACTCTAAGACAAAGGTGAGTCGTGCTTTTGTCTGGGTTTCTTAAGGGCTCTGAGTCATTAGAAGTTTTATGTAGATGGTTCCATGTGGTCTAAAGATGCAGAGTAAGAGTAAATGGAAGATCAATTCTTAAGAAAGGAAGCAAACAGATACCAAGCACATGACTTTTCATAAAGAAAGTTTTATTCCACTAAAAAAAAATCTGCAAAAGATGCCTAAAGAAAAATCAGACCTGTATGATACACATATTAATACGTAGCTTGAATACCAGCTTTTATTCGCCTGACTTCTAATCACAGAGCTCTTAAAATACTTTCAAATCACCTCTTATCAGATTTGAGCTGGGACAAACATTTGGTGTTTCAAAAGTTACCCAAATATCAAACCAAAAGAATCTGATTACTGATTAGAAAAGGGAGATCCCCCCAACCCCGCCCCGAGCAGCCTTCATTCTTAACACTGTGTGGGCTCCAAAGTGAACAATTAGAATTTAATCAGAAAAAATGTAAGGTTAGCTATGACGCTGTTGTGTGTTCTATTAATTAGATTTTCTCCAAAAATTGTCTGGAATAAAAGATCTCTAATTTTTTTTCTCAATTTAATATTCTAATTTAAAGGATTAATCTTTTGGCAATTTAACGTTCCATGGTGTACTTAATCTTAATTAAATAGCGATCCAATTTAGTAACCTCCTCTGAGAAAACACAATCCCAAAGATCCCCCATTTTTTTCTAGAAATAGGTTAACATAGCAAAAGACTCTTGTTTCCACAACAAAGACTGAAATAACAAAAGCCCCCTATGAATGAAGCTTCTTATGAAAAACCCTCCTGAGAGCTTGGCACAGTTGGAACAGAAATATCTTGGATTCGCAGCCATTTTCAGGCTGGCCACCTGATGAGACCTGAAAAATGCATGCCCGCCCACTCCCCACGGTGGATACCAAGACAGAGAAAGGGCCCTGTTAGTCACAAATAAAACTCTCAAAAACATAAAACAAGATGAGAGGGAACTTTATCCAGCACCTTTCTTTCTGAACAATACAGAAAGAAAAAGAAAAAAGACTATGTCTGGGACACAAGGGATTAAATGACATGCATATTCACATCATAAAAATTATACCAGAGTGGCTACACAACAAGACTATCCCACAAATTCTGTTATCCAATTAACCAAAACTTTGCAGAGGAAACAAACAGTGATTTTTTTTTACTGTCCCTTCAATGGGATTGCATCAAAAGGCAGGCCAGGAGCCTGAATGGTAAGAATTTCTTTCTTTCTTTTTTTTTTTTTTTTTTTTTTTGAGTTGGAGTCTCACTCGGTTGCCCAGACTGGAGTGCAGTGGCCGCTCAGCCTTGACCTTCTGGGCTCTGGTGATCCTTCCGCCTCAGCCTTCTGAGTAGCCGGAATTACAGGCGCGAGCCACCATGCCTGGCTAATATTTTGATTTATTGTAGAGATGAGGTCTTGCCTGCCCAGGAGGGTCTCGAACCCGCGGGCTCAGGCAATCCATGCACCTCAGCTTCCCAAAGGCGTGGGATTACAGGCTGAGCCACCACCGAGCCCGGCTAGAATTTCTTATCCTTTGCCAACTTGTCAGATTCCTGAATTCTCTTCTCCGTAGCTTCCAGAGAGCAAAGTTGTTGTGGTGACTTTTCTTACTGTGCCATAACTATGCTGTCCAAGTCACCTAAAATCATGGGCATGAGGCAAATTAATTAATAGAAGAAAAGGCATACAGATTTATTTAATATAAATACACAAGAGACTTCAGAATGAAGACCCTTAGCTCATCTTTCCTAGTTCTCGAAAAGGGAAGGTCTGGCAGAGCTGATGAAGGGACCCACTTTTACCAATTCATGATTTTTATAATGTTTGGTTGCTTAGGGTTACTGTCCTGCATACACCCACATTCCTTAGAATTATAAGACTACACTGACCCTTCCTGGAACAAAATGAGTCACTGACCCCATGGTTATATTCATATAGTTAGTAAAATAGATTGTTTTTCATTTCTATGATCAATACTTAAAGTTAGACATACAATTATAATCATCTTGTGACTGTAACCAGTACACTCTTTTGTTTTGTTGTACCCATTGGCTAATGATGTATCAATGAATAATGTAAAATCCGAGGAGCTGATCTGGCCTTGGTATCGAAGTAGGCTCATCTCCCTGAATTCCCAATTCAGAGATAAACTTCTTTCTTCTCAGTTCCCTATCTCTTGGGTTTCACTGGCAAGTGAAAGAGCAGCTATGTGTTCCACAGACCATTTTAGAACCACTTTAAAATATGTCAAATGAAAATATTTTGGAAGCTGGGCTTGGTGGCTCAGCCTGTAATTCCACGCTTTGGGAGGCTGAGGTGAGTGGATTGCCTGAGCCCATGGGTTCGAGACCTGCCTGGGCAACTTGACGAGACTTCATCTCTACAATAAATAAAATAATCAGCCGGGCATGGTAGCGTGTGCCTGTAATTCCGGCTACTAAGAAGGCTGAGGTGGAAGGATCGCTGGGGCCCAGCAGGTCGAGGCTGCAGTGTCTGGGAGCGGTCACTGCACTCCAGTCTGGGCGACAGAGTGAGACTCCAACTCAAAAAAATATATATATATTTTGGACTATAGTATTTATTTTTCTTGATCAGCTGGGGGCTCCAGGTGTAGAAATTAACTTTCTGCAATTGTGGGGATTTCAATTGACATTAGAGGGATCCAAGAATTGGTCTAACAGAAGACAGATTAAAATACAAAACCCAAACATTTGAGAGATCAGGGAACTTCAAGAAATAGAGCAGCTTTTGAGCCTCAGCAATTTGCACAGTCAGAGAAAACTTCTTGCTGGTACCAAAGAAAAGAATATAAGAATTGCTACAGGTCAGAGAAGCTAGTCTCTTCTTCAAGATACCAAAGGGCAACTGAAATTCTTGACCGAGTCATAAATGTCAATCACTGAGTTTTATCAATGCAGTTTTGAGACGAGTCTGGAAAAACATTAGCCACAGTCACATCCATGGCTGTCTTTCCAAAGAGATTCTCAGGACGTTTGGTATGTATACATTTTTCTTAAAAAGGGAAAAGGGGTAGTGTAAGGGTATAACATGGATTTAATATAGCTGGTGAGCAGCCATTTTAACGCTGCCTAAGCCTTATGTCTTTCTAGTAGTTCAATAACTTACCCTTTAATGACTAGGCAAAGACAGAACAGGTTTCTCAGAGGTAGCTATTGATAATTGTTTTGCACCCCCATCTCCAGCTTGTTTTGTACTAATTAGCTTTTCTATTTCAAGTATTTGCCTCCTCCCACAAGACCCAGGTTAACCAAATCAGCCCTTTGTGACCTTTTTGACAGACAGACCCCACCATCATGGCAGCAATCATGTGACTAACCCATCCATCTGCCTGCTGTCCATCACCTGAGGTTAATACCTGTGCATACTTGCCCCTTTGTGATAGTATGGAGCAGACCACCACCCAGCCACCTTAATGACATTCCCCCATCAAAGAGAAGGATGAAAACAACTGAACCATGAGCCGCCATTCACCATTGATTTACTAGACTCTGGTGTGGCCATGTGCTCTTTGAGCCATGACTGTCACCAGGTTTCCTGCCCTACCTTGGGAAGGTGAATCTCCTCTCTCTCTCTCTAATTTACTGTCTAAATAAACTGTATTTTATAATCTAACTTCTGTGCATTCTTTGCATCTTTCTCCTGGCATTGGATTGCCACCACACCCCCAGCAAACCTAACTTAACTTTCTGGAGCCCCTGCTGGAAGTGTGACCTAACATGCATGGAGGCAAATTATTACATACTTGTGAGACTTCAGTGCTCAGTGTACCTACATTTCGCATAACAAAAGGTAAACAGTTGAAGATAAAGGGAATAGAGTAAGAAAACAATTATGCAGGTATCTCAGGGAGGGGTGAAGAAATGATTAATTCACCCACCCACTTTGATGTTAGGGAGATAAACCTAGTCATATTTTAAAGAATTTACTTATGAGTGATCTGTGGGGGCAGTACTTTTCAGATGCCTACGACTTTTTACCTTTCCATGGGGATTTGGCCAATGTGTAATGTTTGTAACAGCATTCATTTGGAAGAGGGTATTGCAATAATTCAACTCGGGGCTTGATCTTCATTCTTGCATAAGTGTGGAGGGCTCTTGAGATTTTTATTTTCATATATATATTTGTGTGTGTGCGCATCAGTGTATACTCATATATATCAAGTGTGTGCATTTTAAGTGACAAAATGAGTTCACATAAATGAACATATGTATTTAAACATACTGTTTTTTTTGTAAAGAAAAACTGTGGCAAAAGTGGCAGTGAGAAACGATATCACCATATGTTAAAAAATAGAGAAGAGGAACAATGAAATAAAATAAAAACTTAAAGAGACTATTATTTCTCTCATTATGTCTTTTTACTGAAATGATTCCTAACATATTTATTAACTGTAAATTCTAAATTTTACCTGAACACCAGCATATCATGACATTTACTTTGTTCTCTCACTGTTTATATGTATACATATTGAATATATGTGTTACTATATATAAATGTGTGTGTGTATATATACACATATGTACAGAGAGAGCGAGACTGATAGTGGGCTTAATAGCCACTCTGATTACGGCTCACAGTGTCTTTTTTAGCAACACTTCTTTTCTTCACTTACAGCATGGGGTTTTTGTTCATATCGAGTTGCTTCATCTCTGACACCAGCACAACTGCATGGGATGTGAACAGCCTCACTTCTCATCAATAGGGAGTTATGTGATAGTATTTCCCACTGTGTTTCACTGAGTCCTCAGTACTTTTCGTCAAGCTCCTTGCTTGCATCAGTCTCACTTTCATCTATCTGTGATTTTGTACTTTTACTTATTCTTTTCCCACACCCAACCTAGCTCAATAGTTTCAAGGGTATCTTTGATGCCCGTGGATGGATTACAATAGAAAGCAATCTAGAGGTAGTTCTTCACATTCATTTATTAATAAGAAAATTAGCATAACTCTTACATAGATAGTTATAGTTATTTACAAATCCTTGGATTATGATATATCTTCCACTGTTTTCACTGACCATTTTTAATTTTATTATTTTTCACCCTTTGTTTTTTGGGATTTGTTGGGGGTTTTTTTTCCCTTTGTTTTTCCTAAAATATTTTCAAGAGACTGTAATAGGTTACAACAGGAAAAAATTAAATTACCTCCTTAAAGCTGTTAGATGCAAGACTTTTGTGTAACCTTGATTCAACTTCTTGTTCCACCATTCTGCTGCTCTAATTGACCTTGATATTTGACCTACCTGCCCATTATATATGTAATACATATGTGAGCAATGAAAATGAGTGTCTATCAAGCAAATTTTATTATCTCATCTCTCTCTTTTATTAGATGCAATTATTAAGATTCCAGGATTCTTGTAGCCAAATATCCTGTATTTATATTAATTTATTAGCTGTGTAATCTTGGAAAAGTTATATAAAGCCTTATTTTCTCAAATTTATCAAATGTAAAATAAGAATAATAATGATAATAATAATCAAATTTAATCTATTACATGATTAGATTAATAATTTACATTAGTGATTTAATTTAAAATTCTTATATGTGATGAATGCTCAATAAATGGTGGGTATTAGGTCTCATCTCAGGCATCCATTTTCTCTGCATGATATCATGAAGTCCCTTCTGTCCTCTAGACTCCATTTTTAGTCATTCTTCTTATACCAACACTCTGGCTTTCACTTTCCTCAATAAGCAAACCTCTGAAAATAGCCCTCTATATTCTTTTTAGTTCTGGATATTCTTTACAAACTACTCAAGGTCATTTCAGCACATATACATTTCTTGAAATTTCACTTATGACCTACTAAGTTCTAAATTACATTTTACAAATATTTGAAGTATTTAACTTTTTTTTTTAACCTAGCCATAGAAACACTATCACCTCTGATTTAATTCTTAACCCAAATAAAAGAGCTTAATGAGAGAGTAAGTCAGGAGGTAGACTAGACTTCCTCTCAGAACTAAGATGATGGTTTAATTCCTCAGTTCATGAAATGAGAGTTTATCTGAAATTTTACATGAAGGACCTAACATGTATTACCTGGCTGGTGATGTGCTTATATAAAATTAAAACTCATACCCCATCCCAAACATACACACGTAATACAGTAACAACAAAACATAACTGAAGATTGCTGGAGAGAGCAAAAAATCTGCTGAGTTAATGACTAGAACTGTGTTGTTCTCCATGTTTCTACAGCACAGGAACTCTGAGTTACAAATAAAATAATTTATTCAGGATTACAGACCATGGAGACATCTTCAAAACTAATACACCTGGAAAGGCAAAGAAAGAGACAAAGATGACAAAAGAAGAATTCAATTCAAGACACTTTTATCAAGTGATAAAAAGTAAATAATAAAAAAATTAAAGTAAATCTTAAATTTAAACATTAAAGCAAAAAATTCAAGATGATTTATTTCAGATAAAATTAAAATAACTGAAGAATTTTAAAAATGAGTATAAAATAATTGCAAGTAGATATTTAAGAAAAAAAGTTTTGCTCTACCTTTTTTTTTTAAATGAAGTATAAAAAGTTTTTTGTTCTGTAAAACTGCTGCTCTGACAGATTTCAAACTCCTGCATCAGACACGATGACAACAGCCTTAACTTCATTTCTCTTCTAGTGGTTGTGCTTTTTGAATAGAACACTAACTGATAGAGATTTTGGCTCTAGAAAACAGAACCTTGGTGGATAAGTTCTGAAAATTGGCTCTTAGTTACCTGAAAGGTTTTTTCCCCTAATTTGTTTAAATTAAAAGGTGTCAGTAACCCTGTTGCTAGAGTAGTAGTAGAGTAGTTGCAATAGGAAAATATTCATGCAAATAATTACCTGTTTCTAGCTGTAGTAAAGTACCTGTAGGAGGCTGCCAAGATTCTTTTCCATAGGGTATTTCAGTGAAATGAAGCAAAAATACATGAATTAACTGTCTCTAAGTGCACTGAAGAACCAAGGACAATGAAAGTCTGAGTTCAGGGCTTTAAATTCCAGCTTAAGGGCCATAAAGGTAATTTTCTATGACTTTCTAAAAGAAATCCTTATCTCCTGTTCTTGTGGTGCCAAGATTTCTGTAAATTAAATAGAAAATCAAATGTGTGAATAACTGAATTGCAGTGCAAATTGAATTCCTAAATAATTCATATTTATAATAATATTAAAGTAGAAGCATTGATGGAAATAAATGAGATGCTTAAATTTGAGATAGGGTTATATCAGCAGATTCCAAATCAGTTGGAGATCTTGAGCATTTAAATTCTGCAGGACCTTTCTTCCAGTAGAATAAAAACTTTTCCACTCACATTTGATAAGGTTGTTTTTCCCTTTGCTTGAAGAAGCTATAATGTTCAAAACTAAAGCTGTTTTATGTTTCACCCCAGTACCTATTCCCACCACATTTTATTGCTTTATAACTTGAGACCCATGAAGGTATGTAATGTATTACACATCAAAAATATACATCAGAATATTACAGGCCCTCCAAAAATTTTATCTACAAAAACCTGGGGATCATGTAAATTATCAGGTGGAAGAAATATACATTTGCATCAAGTCAAATTTATATAGACTCACTAAGCCAAAATGCTGAAATCAAAATACTATTACTATTTTACTTCAAACTAACAATCTGGACTGGAAATGTCTTTAAAATTTGCTAGTCTAATTTAAATAAAATTGTTATGCTGATACCCTTTTTTAGAATATTATTTTAAAGGAAGGTACCAATAGCCCAGGGAGACTATATTATTAGTGTAGATTCATCACGTAAGACCTCTTCACTATTTCTCCAAAGAAGATCAAAATGAGATTCTTTTTGCAACTGTTGTAGGAAATGCATTCAAGAAAGGGGCCCAAAAATCTTTGACAAGTTTGTTTGTTCTTCTCTGGAGGGCAGGAATGCTGGTGGGAGCTGTTATTATTGAACTGGGCAATCAAATTTGCTATATCAGGGCCAAGTGACAACAAAAACAAGTGACTTCACTTTCAAAGCAGTAGTCAGAATAATCTGACCCATAGAGATCTTTGGTGTTGTCTAATTGATAATGATATCTTTAGAACAGAAATAGATAGGTGTTTCTATAATAGTCTAACTTGACGTATATAAGTGAAAATTGCCTTGGTTCAGAGAGCACAGATATATCTCAAATTACCTTACTAGAGAGTAAGAGTCCCTTAGTCCATTTCCTGACTTGAGTCAGTTCACAGATTCTAAACTCCTTGTATGAAGTAGAAGCTAGGTCCTTTGAGGAAGAAGTTTGCTACGGTATAAAATATTTACATTGCTAATATTCACCCAAACCTTTCTCTCTCTCTCTCTCTCTCTCTCTCTCTCTTTCTAGTTGGAGTCTCACTCTGTCGCCCAGACTGGAGTGCAGTGGCCGCTCCTGGCCACCGCAGCCTCAACCTGCTGGGCTCCCGCGATCCTTCCACTTCAGCCTTCCAAGTAGCTGGAACTACAGGCGCGTGCTACCACGCCCGGCTAATTTTTTGATTTATTGTAGAAATGAGGTCTCGCTGCCCAGGCAGGTCTCGAACCCGTGGGCTCAGGCAATCCACTCACCTCAGTCTCCCAAAGGCATGGGATTATAGGCTGAGCCACCGAGCCCAGCTATCCAAGTCTTTCTAAGGGAACTGCAGTCATTTTTTTAAGGATAACTGTGAATTTGAGGAAGGGAAATAATTAGATTTTGGGGGAATAACTAGACACTGAATCTAAACAAATTCCTGAAAATTCAAAATGTCTGGGTTGTCCACAAGTCAGAACAGAATCAGAGATGATCCACTGGAGTTTTTGTTCAGTTTTATGTCACAGCTGGCCCAGCACGTCTCTGGAATTATTCCATTGTTATTTTCCCAGCTTTGAAGAGCATAATTAGATATATTTAGATAAATATATCCAGATAGATATATTTATATAAATACATTCAGATAGATATATTTAGATGCATATGTTCAGAAACTGGCAGCACTGTCATTGGTTCTTTGAGCCATGGAGTGAGGTTTTTATGGCTCCTTATGACAGCAAAGTCCAAATGAAAGCCACTAGAACTACTGATACTCTTCAAACAGTAAATCAAAAGCAATTATCTATTTCTAAAGGGATTAGAAAGATTAGTGATAGCATTAAAGACTTGAAAGATATAGGCATGATGATTCTTACTATATAATACTTAAGTCACCTTTTTAACCTGTGCAAATACAGATAGATCACTGAGATTTACAGTGGATTATATTAAATGTTAGGTGGTAGCGGGGCTTGGTGGCTCAGCCTGTAATCCCGCACCTTTGGGAGGCTGAGGTGAGTGCATTGCGTGAGCCTGCGGGTTCGAGACCCGCCTGGGCAGTGAGAACTCATCTCTACAATAAATCAAAAAATCAGCCGGGTGTGGCAGCGCATGCCTGTAATTCCGGCTACTCGGAAGGCTGAGGCGGAAGGATCGCCGGAGCCCAGCAGGTCGAGGCTCCGGTGGCCGGGAGCGGCCTCTGCACTCCTGTCTGGGCAACAGAGTGAGACTGCAACTCAAAATAAATAAATAAATAAATGTTAGGTGGTGATGAATTGTTTCTGTTTTCCCAGAAGTTATCGGATTGCTAGATCAGATCAATATATACAGTGGCAACTGGTATGTAATTATTTATCTGAAAAATGCCTTTAAAAATTTTTACCTATTAGTAGTAACTATCAGAAGAAAATAACTTTCAGCTAGAGGGGTCAACAATACAGTCATTTTTTGATATCTGCAGCTATATCAAACCTCCAGTCCTATGTTTAAGTCAAGTCCATAGGGGATGGATTACCTTTCTAGTCCATGGGTCAACACAATTTTCTAAAAATGTTGATCGGATCTGACAAACAGAAAGTAGCAACTACTCTAAGCAGGTTTGTAAGACATATATAAAATAAATCCTATAAAATTCCAGGAAATTGTCACATCAAGTAAATTTCTAGAGCTCCAGTGGCTCAGTGAATGTTGATATATGACTTCCATGAGAAATATTACTTTAACTGACTCTCTTCACAGTTAGAAACGGATGCAATGCATAATGAGCCTCTGTGGATCTTAGAGGCTATATACGTTTCATTTGGGCTTGTTATTTTAACTAGTAATCAAAATTTTCAAATTTGTATAGGTCATAGAAGATAACAAATCTCTTTAAAGAGTCTAGGCAACCATGAAAGTTTCTCTGTCACTGGGGTCATATGTCTAAGAAGACCTGATAATATCTGAAGTGTCAGAGATGGAGGGGGATGACAGGGATGTTTGGAGCTTTTAACAGACTTACATTAGTGAATCACAACACGGATCTCTAGAATATGAAGCAGGGCCATTTAGTCATACAGTTGAAAAATTGCTTTTTACTTACTTCAGGTTTTATTAGAACTTGAACATAAGCCACTAAGTTATCATGCCACTGAATTTTTCTTCATGAAATGGGGGCTGTCTGATATAACAAGCCACAAAGTTGGCATGGCATATACAATAACTACACATACTCAAATCAAAGTAGCATATACAAGTGTGAGTTTGCCATGTTATAAAGACACAACTAAATTGCATGAGCAAAAAACCTAAATATCCATAGATTTTACTCCTATTATATTGTTTACTCTCTCTCTCCATCTTTTCATATGGAGTCATGGGAAATTTTATTTGGAAAATTGAGTAAGAACACGTGGGTTTGGTTTACACATGGCTCTGCATAATAGGATGGCATCATACCAAAGTGAGACAACTGTTCTACAACAATCTCACTCCAAAGTGGATTTTAAGAATAGCAGTAAGTGGAAATTATTTTATTGGTAGATTTTAAAGTAGTGAAACTTGTTTATTTAGCTGGAGGGAGACATGACTAGATGTAAAAATATAGATTGATATATGAACTGTAACAAATAGTTTGGTCAGAGACTTAGAAAGAACATCATCGGAAAGTTGGAAACAAGAATTTCTTCTAGGCGTGGTGGCCCATGCCTATAATCCCAATACTTTGGGGGACATAGGTGAGAGAATTGCCTGTGCCCAGGGTTTATAGACCAGCCTAGGAAATTGGTGAGATCCTATCTCTACAAAAAATCAAAAAATTAGCTGGGCATGGTGGTGCACACCTGTAGTTTCAGCTACTTGGAAGATTGAGGCAGAAGGATTGCCTGGGCCCAACATGTTGAGGCTGCAGTAGCCATGAGTGTGCCACTGCACTCCAGTCTGTGTGACAGAGTAAAACTCTGACTAAAAAAAAAAAAAAAAAAAAAAAAGAATTTCTAAAGAAGTATGCCAATAGAACTCTCAGATGAACACAGAATATGAAAGTACTTGTATTGTGTTCCTATATTCTTTAAAGGGTAACCTCAGACAAGGAGGATTTAAATAATGAGAAGGCTATGATGCCCTCTTCTGTGAAATTTTGGTGATTTTCTTACCCACTTACAGCAATGTCCAAAAGTCTCATAAACAAAGTACATGGTGACAAAGATACAGTTGAAAATGGACTAAGAAACATGAATTTCTACTCATGAAGGCTATAGCCACTGCTAAATGTCCTACCGGTTAATAACATGGATAAACATTGAGTCATGAGTTTCCTAAGACTAATAGGCAGATATCTGGTGGCAGATTGATGTATTTGATTACCTCTATCATGGAAACTTTTTTCTAAACAGACTACAGGAGTTATAGGTAACTACTTTGGATATGGATTTTTCTTCTTTGCCTGCAATGCTTCTGTCAAAATAACTATTTTTGGACATACCAAGTTAATTATTCCCTACCATGGGAATACATATACACAGAGTTTCTTCTGATCATGGAAATCATTTTACAGCAACTGGATGATGAAAACAGGCTGATGCTCATGGAATTCAGTGGTTGGCCATGGTCTCTTATAAATCTGAAGCAGCTTAACCAATAGAATTTTGGAATGGCACTTTGAAGACTCAGTAAAATTGACAGCTTGATGTCAACAGCTTAGGGAATTGGGCCATCGTTGCCCAGGAGTGGATATATGCTCCAAATTGTTGACCAATATATGGTTCTCGTTCTTTTTAGCCAGGATTTGCAGATCTAGAAGTCAAAACATGGAAATTGGAGTACCTTTTTTCACTATTACACTTAGCAATCAGCTGGAGCAATGCTAGCTTTCTCTCTCTGAAACTTTAGGCTCTGATGGTGTAGAGTTCTTTTTTCCTAAATGAAGGATGCTTTTATAGGACACACAACAATGGTTCAATTCATGTAGATGTTGAGCTTATCGCATCAACACTTTGGGTCACCCATGTTGGTAAATCAACAGACAAAGAAAAGGGTTACTCTATTGGTGATTGATCTTGAAAACGGAGGCTGAACCTGAAGGAACCATGCAGTAGTAGTAGGGAGGAGTATGTCTGAAAAATAGAGCATCTGGGGTGCTACTTCATACTCCCATGTCCTATGATTGTAGTCAATGAAAAACTACAATTACCTAATTATATAGAATGTGGTTTTTGCTCTAGAGATTAATGCTTGTGTCATCTCAGGAGGCAATGAACCACAGCTAGCTGAGGTACTTTCTAAGGACAAAGATAAATAGAATGGTAGTGAGAGGAAGTAGTTATAAATATATGCTATAGCCATGAGAACAATTGCAGAAATAAAAACTGGAATAGTTATGAATAGTTCTTTTTTATATTCATATAAAAATGTTTGCTTGTGTATAAATGTATACATAAGAATTCTCCCATGATAGTTCCCCTCTAACACAAGAAAGCACATTAGTAGCAGTTAACTTTTTATCTCAGAATTTAAGAGTAATATAAATCAGGTAGAAAAACAGTGAACATCAACCAAAGGCAGAAAAGAAACACTATATTTTCTTAGAGAAAAAGTAAGCCTATTTTCAGTTGCATGTGGGATGACTGCACCATGTCTTGTGAAAATATGAAGTTACATGTGGTTTTAAGAGTCCTGATTGTGGCTAGGCATGGGGGCTCATACCTGTAATGCCAGCACTTTGGAAGACCGAGGTGGGAGGATTGCTTGAGGCCAAGAGTTCAAGACCAGCCTGGGCAACAGCAAGATCCCATTTCTACACGATTAAAAACAAAAAACAAAAAATATATATATATGTAAAATAAAATAGAACACACTCTTTGAAAACCAAATACCACATATTCTCACTCATATGTGCAAGCTAAAGTGTCACAAAGATGAAAATAATAGATACTGGAGACACCAATAAGGAAGGTGGTGGGGAGGGGATTTAGGGTTCAGAAATTACCTATGGGGGACATTGTTCACTGTCTGGGAAATCAGCCATCTGAGACCGAATCCCCATCATGACACAATATGTCCATGTAACAAACGTGCATGTATACCCTCTGAATCTAAAATAAAGATGAAAAATAATAACAATAAAAGAGTTATTTTGAATCTTGTCCTGTAAGAGTTGTGCTGTGGTGGTATTATTATACATATGTATAATATACATATACTCTTGAAAACTATGACTATAAATATATATTATGTGTGTGTCTGTGAATATATGTATATTTATACATATATGTATATATATACTCACCTATATGTACAAGTAAACATATATAGAATACATACACTGGGTTATCAGGAGTATATGTATAGGATATAATTTGTGTGATATTTGGAAGGTGAAAGCCAAGTAACATTTATAAAAGATTGTATAAAGAGAAGGCTGGTTAAGAAGCACCAGGTACTGTTCCAGGTCACACATGTTGATACTCATCTCCTGGTTCACCCCATCGGCATGATGCAGAAGCTTGCCAGAAGCTAGTCTACCTTTCCCAACAACTGAGCTAGGTGTACATTTAGGTCTATGATGAAGTTTGCCACATTTTCCCCCAGGATAACATTATCATGAGAGACTGACACAGTTTCCAATTTGTTTTTTGTTTCTTATAATCTGTCCTTGCTCTAACTTTACATCTATCTTCTCTTCACTTCTTGCCTTTCATGCTTCAAGGATCAGCTTAAAAAAAAATCAAAAGAATTACAGAGTCTTTTCACCCATCTTTCAAAGTTATATGCAATCACATCTCCGCATCATTGCATATACAAGTTTTGCTTCCCTAATTGAATGCTGGATGGTACATAGGTCTACTACTTATTGAATTTTATTATAAAACTTCCATTTTTAAACAGTAATTTATGAGACTATGAACAGACATTGGAGCATAGTAGAAAACCGATATGGAAATATCTCATATGGAAATCTAACATGAGATAAAAGTGGTATCTCAAAATAGTAGAGAAATGGTGAACTAAAAGTATAAGATGCTGAGTGAGATAACTGAACAACTTTTTGGGAGATGAGAAAAATTGGATCTATATGTCATGCTTTATACAAAGTTAAATTTCTAATGGATCAGGAATCTAAATGTCAAGCAAAGAACTATATAGATACTGAAAAAGGAATGCATATAAGCACTAAACAGGTGATTTCTATAGTAATATGCTAAGAATAAGAGAAAGTTTTTTAACTCTGTGCTAAAAATCTAAAATCTATGAACTACATAAATAAATTTAACCACTTAGCTTAAACCACTTATTATCTATGTGACTGTGGGCAATTATAATTTTCCATATGTGAAATGTGGTTAATAAAAACATCTAACAAATTCACATGTACTTGTATATATATTTCACATATACCTGTATATATATTTCTAACAAATTCACATATACCTGTATATAAATATATATACAGTTCATATATATATATGAACTATGATAGTTCAGGTCAAATGGATATGGGCATATGTCATGGCCAGAGTAAGAATGGAAAAGTTACTATTATTATCATCAGTAGTAATAGCAACAGCATTGGTAGGGGTATAGGTATCAGAATTATATTATACTATTGTTGCAGGAGTTTTGAACTCCACTGTCAACTTAAACCAACAACCTCGGGTTCCTGTCCCATGACCAAGAAGATTAAGGAACGCAGACACCCAAAGGATGTGTGAAAGTTTATTAAGCAACAAAGCTCTCTTCAGAGAAGAGAGGGAGTCTGAAATGGGTTACCTGATGATAAGCTTTTTGTGTGTGTGATTTTTATCTTATCTTTTCTGGGGGTGTTTCTCTTATTTACATCTCATCTGCCCCTTACTTCCTGAGACACAATTCTTAGTGCACACACAGTCCTTGACCAAAGTTACTCCATCTTGAATACCCATAAGTACCACAGAAATGCCCACTCAGAGGGGTAAAACCTCAATGCTAATGCCATGTTAATAATACCATAAGCCAAGGTCAAGTTAGGACATTTACTTAAGCTACTGTGCCTGTGTTTAATCATCAAAAAAGTTCCTTTTAGTAATATATCCTGGGTTGAAAGGCTATTCTTAACCACACTGACCACATTTCCAGCCAAAAATTATATAATGTGGGTGGTGTAGGGGGCATTCCTGCAGGTGTTAAGTCTCTTCAAGACCCTCCCACACTGTCTGCCTAACCAGTTTTTGAATATCTCCTCTATCACTATTGAAGGTTTAAGACTATTTTGGTCTAAAGAGAATTGAGAACTGAGACTATGAACATGTGAATAAAAAAATATGGCTTGAAAACTATGACTGTATAATACGTAAACATTTGAGGGTTGAAAAGTGACTGTCATCCAATTAATCTGGAAAGCCTGTCAAAATTCAAAAGATTTAAAATAAACTGTGATAACACTTTGAAAGACACATTCAGTGGTTTTTATGAAAAGGAGCTAATTAAAGTCACTCAATAAAAAATCCAAAAATTTTAAAACGTTATTAAATTTTTTAGTAATATCACAGACACTAATTTAAAAACGAAATGTAAAAATTACTTTGTACTCAACTCTCTTAACTATTAAAAAAACAAGCATTATTTTCAAGAAACTAAGCACTATTTTTCTCTTAATTACAAGTCTCATATACACCCTAAAGAAAACAAGTTGACATTGTTGCAGGAGTTTTGAACTCCACTGTCAGCTTAAACCTGCAACCTTAGGTTCTTGTCCCATGAGCAAGAAGATTAAGGAACGCAGACACCAAAAAGATGAGCAAAAGGAGTTTATTAAGCAACAAAGTTCTCCAGGAAAAGAGAGGGTGCCCAATAGGTAATCTGGTGCTAGGAGGTTTTGTGTGTGTGTGTGTGTGGTTTTTATCTTTTCTGGGCGTATTTCTCTCACTTACATTCTATCCACCCCTTTTCCTGAGACCCAATTCTTATTGCTCACGTGAATCCTTGACCAAAGTTACTCCGTCTTGAATATTACCCATAAATGCCACAGAAGAGTCCACTCAAGGAGGTAAAATCTCAATGCTAATACCATGTTAATAATATTATTATAAGCCAAGGTCAAGTTAGGACAGTTAGTTAAGCTACTGAGCTCCGTTTAAGCAGAAAAAAGTCCCTCTTCGCAGTACATCCTGGATTGAGAGGCTGTTCTTAATCACACTAAATACATTTCCAGCCAACAATTATATAATGGGAATGGGGCAGGGGGCGTTCAAGTAGGTCTTAAGTCTCTCCAAGACCCTCCCTCTCTATCTGCCTAATCAACTTGTATCTCCTCTCTCAATATACCTTACTGCTTTTCTTTCTAGCCTAATGATAGGTTTAAAATGTAAAATTACC
The DNA here is from genome assembly GCF_000164805.1 of Carlito syrichta. Lineage (NCBI taxonomy): Eukaryota > Metazoa > Chordata > Mammalia > Primates > Tarsiidae > Carlito > Carlito syrichta. Next base: position 16,340 of record NW_007260576.1, on the reverse strand, counting down.
AAACTTTCCTTAATCTGCAATGAAGATATATCATTGCTAATCTCACATGAAGCTCTTTCCTATACCATGAAATTACATTAAAGATCAATACATGATATTCTGAGAATAGAGATGCTTGTGTGGCTGCAGTTTGTTTCTCCTAAACATATTTATTATATAAACAAGCTTTCTATAATCAAATAATGTACAAAAGGGAAAAATTTATTTAAAAGAAATAAAAGAAGATAGAAAAATGGTACTTTGAATAAAGAGTAAAGGGCAGGTAAACCAAATTTCTAATGTATTGAAATAAAAATTCAGATGTATAATTGATATAGTACCATAACTATGGCCATTTTAGTTTAGATAGATTGTTTTAACTTTAATAATGCTTTATAGTTTAAAAACTAAATGCATATAATTTTCTAGAATAGTCTTTATTCTTAGCATTTATTTTTGTAAGGATATATCAAGAATTTCTATTTGAAATAGTGTATTAAATAATTATGAACACAAACATCTTACTCGAATTGGTGTATCAGCTTGGCCCTTTTTATTCAATAGGATATTATAGGTAGTGTGATATATAATAAATCTCTTGCAATTGAAATAAAAAAACATGGTTCGAGTGGCAGCCATAACACCTTTATTATTTTTGAATATTTTAGAATACAATTGAGGGTAAGTCTGTTTATTTGAAGAACAGACTTGATCATCATTATGTAACTTATATTTTGAAGTTTCAGTGATTTATGTAAAAAGCACAGTATATATTGCAAAGCAATTAAAAAAACATTGCCAATTTAAAATATGTACTACCCACAAAAGGTGTTCATCACATCTTTGAATTCACATAGCCTAGTTAGTATCCTGCATAGAAAAGGTACTTTTAATCTCAATTCTCCATGATAGTTTGGTTGAGAGATTTTTTTTCATGTTTATTCATAACCAATTTTAAATATTTGGATGTATACTACTCAAGCTTAAATAAGTGTTTCTGTGACTAATCTATTGAAATTGTTTGGCATTTATTATTATTTTTTACTATTAATGAGCCAAATTTTTAAAATATGATTTTGCTTTAGTTATATCTTAGGTTTGTCCTTATTTGTAACCAGGGAGAAAATATATTTGGATGATGATTTAGAAATATTCCTTGAGTTCCATTCAAGGAAGTCAGCTTATTATCTGTTCATTTAATTTTCTGGTATTTGGATCTGGAATTTTTGGTTTGAGACTGTCCTGTTAGCAACCCTAGAATAGCAACCCTAGAGACATTCCCTTCTGATTTTTCAAATAATCTCCTATGAAAACACCAAAATATAGAAACATTTCCATTTATATAAACATCAATTCAATTTTGCATCATTACAACCATATGAGGAATGTACTATCCAGTCCTCCCTTATCCACATGGGAGACTACCTAGACTCCCAGTGAATGCATAAAATCACAGATACTACCAAATGATATACTATGATTTTTTTCTACATATACATACCTATAATAAAGTATAATTAATAGGCACAATAATATAGTAAAAAATCATAACTAATAATACAATAGAACTATTATAACAATATATAGTATAAAACTATGTTAGTGTGGTCTCTCTCTCTTTCAAAGTATATCCTGTACTGTACTCATTTTTGGACAACAGTTGACCATGGATAACTGAAACTACAAAAGTGAAACCAGTGATGGGGGCACTGTTGTATTGTGTCTCCATTTTTCATATAAAGATAAAAATACACTGAGAAGTTAAGTAACTTGCCCTTAGTAAGTAGTGGCATTACCAGGCAAACACAGAGTCAAGTATTTATAATCTCCTTCATAACTCTCCATTGTAAACGGCAAATGGAGTTGAGAAAAACATTGTAAACATGATTTTCCTTAGTACACACACATATATACATAGTCTCCTCTTGTAACAAAGAAGAAGTTACTGAGAACCTCCTGACTAAGAAAGCTGCCATTTTGCCATAAAATATGGGGTTTATATGAGTGATTTGTTTGAGTCCTACAATGAATAGGTTAACAAATAGAATTTGTTGCAGAAGAAGGCATACAAGCAAAAAACAACAGAGGAATGGAAGGCATGGGTGCTCCCAATATTCCCAACATATGTAGAAAGGCATTGAAGTGGCCCAACTTTTAGTGTGGCTCCCAAGATTACCTTCCTTTTGCATTCCATATAATTCTCTGCACTTGAGTATGGATAGGAGTTTGTGAGTATGATGCAATGCTGCTCCAATGATTAGGTCACGCTACGGGACAAAGGTGAGAGGATATTTAGAAGTAATTAAGGTCCCGAAACAGCTACTATTAGATTAATAAAAAGTGAATTTTAAGTGGGCCTGACTTAATCAGGTGAAATCTCCATAAAGAAGGCATGTGCTCATTCCAAAGTACAAAGCATTTTAATACCGTCCTTCAAGAAACAAACACGTGGTGAAATCCCTATGGAGAGGGATAGTCTCTAGTCATTAAGGCACAAAGAAAAGAACTCTTCCAACAACTCCAGGGAGCTTTCAAGTGGATCTTTCCCTAGTAAAATCTTCATATAAGAAAGCAGCCTAGTTGACACCTGGGTATCAGTTTTGTGAGACCTTGAGCAAAGAACACAGCCAAACCATGCCCAGTCTTTCATTCAATGAAAATCGTGAGACAATTAGTGTTGGTTCAAGCCATTCCATTTATGATTCTGTGTAACTAATACAAGGGTGAGTTCAGTTTTTTGGAGGGGCAATGTAGGTCTGAATCTTTGCAGTGCTATTTCTCTTTATGTCTCTTTTAATAAGATAAACCTTTCCTGTGGTGAATGTACAGGTTGCTTGGCACTAAGTTGTCTAGAATTGGTTGTGCCAGCTTTATAGGGAACTGGTCTGGGAAAGTTAGCTACTCTACGTCTTGTAACTTGAGAAGCATAAGAAGGTATAGTTTTTTTCCCATGGAGGAGGGACTTTCTCTTTCTGGTGAGTAATTGAGCTTAGGTGATGTCTTCCCTCTGGCAAATAGGGGAAGCAAGTGCAAGATAGGTCATTGACTAGGGAAATCTGGGTGAGTGTCTTTGTGATTTTCAGATAAACCTAGTCCCTATATCCCTATCCCCCTGGCAGCTGTGACTCACACTATTTGCCCTTCACATAATAGGACATATATCTCTCTTATGCAGTGCTTTGATGTATTGGTCAACTTATAGTCTTTTGTTGACTACAGAAAAACGTCAACCTTTTAAAGAATTAAGTTAGTTTCATTTAGAAGTCTCACTGGGGACTATAGACCAAGGCTCATAGCCCAGAAGCAGCTCTAAGTCTGCTCCATCGGAGTATTTGAGGTCATAGTTTATATAGAGGCAGTGAAGATTCAGTATGTGCAAAATCACATCTAAGTTTGAGTGTAAGAGTACATCTGGTTATAGATTACTACAGCACATTTGCCTATAGATTGTAGAACCAAAATCACTAAAGGCAAGGACTAGTGTCATTTAAGGAATGCAGTGACTCAAGTCAGAGATGTGGGGGAGTGCTATGCTTTTTCCTGTCTTGTCTTCAAAACATCTTTCCAGACAGTTGCGCATCTTCATATAGCCAGGGACTTTATGAAATTAAGCTGGAAAACAGAAATGAGCAAAGATTGCTTTTTCACTTTTGCTACTTTGTCTCACAGTTCGTGCCTGAGATCCCTGTACACATCAAGTAGCAATTCTCCCAAGCAGCAAGGAGCAACTATGGAGTTGGACAGGTGTAGGCAACAGCCTAACAGCCTACATGGAGGATGTGTGCATGTTGCCATTATGACTCTACACAATAGAAGACTGGTTATCACTTGATTCCACTCCTACCACAAGAGGTAGGATATTTTCATTTTTTGATATCACTTTTTTTGCGTGCTGGCAGAAAGATGTCATTAACTTTTGTCTGCAAGATGTTACTACTTTAGCTTATAGTGAATATCTCAGTCTCCACTCATGAGATACAAGGATATTTACATCTAGGTGACATAGAATTTGAGCTCAATAACAGAATAGGATTTAAGAAAGTTATGTGTGTATTGATTTTCATTTAGTGTTTTTGTTTGATCTTTTAAAAAAATTTTTTACTTCAACAGTTTTGAGGGATAAAAATAGTTTTGGTCCGGGCTTTAAGTGTACCCACCACCCCATCGATTCACATTGTACTCAATAGGTCATACTTTGTCCTCCCACTCTTTCACTCCTCCCCCTTCTGGATCTCCAGTGTCCACTATACCATTCTCTATGTCTTTGCATATCCTTAATTTAGTTCCCACTTATAAGTGAGAATATGCTATGTTTGGTTTTCTGTTCCTGAGTTACTTCACTTAGGATGCTCTCCAATTCCATCCAAGTTGCTGCAAAAGACATTATTTCTTTCTTTTTGATAGCTGAATAGTATTCCATAGTGTATATATACTACATTTTCATTGGCCATTGATCAGTAGATGGGCATTTGGGTTGATTCCTCATCTTTACAATTGTGGATTGTGCTGCAATGAACATGTGTGTGCAGGTATCTTTTTTATATAATGACTTTTCCTATGGGTAGATACCTGGTAGTGAGAGAGGAGATCATCAGAAGCTGGTTAGACAGACAAAGAGGGAGGGTCTCAAGGAGACTTAACACTTGCAGGAATGCCTTGCATCACCCTCATTATATATTTGTTGGCTGAAAATGTGGTTAATATGGTTGAGAACATCCTCTCAACTCAAGATGTACTGCTAAAAGGGACTTTTTGCTGCTTAAATGCAGGTGAAGTAGCTTAACTAAATGTCCTAACTTGACATTGGTTTATTATAATATCATTAACATAGCATTTGCATTGTAGTGTTACCACTCTAGTGGGCTTTTCTGTGATACTTATGGATAATATTCTAGATGGAGTAACTTTGGTCAAGGACTTGCATGCTCAATAAGAATTGGGTCTCGGGAAGTAAGGGGTGGATGAGATGTAAATGAGAGAAATACATCCCAAAAAGATAAGATAAAAACCACAAACAAAATCCTGGCACTGGTTACCCATTTTGGGCCCCCTCTCTTTCTGGAGAGCTTTGTTGCTTAATAAATGCCTTCTTTCACTCATCCTTTTGGTGTGGACATTTCTTAATCTTCTTGGTCATGGGACAAAAACCCGAGGTTGCTGGTTTAAGCTGACAGTGGAGTTCAGGACTCCTGCATCAGTAGTAGGAGTGCTGAATCAAATGATAGATCTATTTTAAGTTGTTTGAGAAAGCTCCATACTGCTTTTCATAGAGGTTGTACTAATTTATACTCCCACCTACAGTGTACAAGCATTCCCCTCTTTCCGCATCTATGCCAGCATCTACTGCTTTTGGATTTTTAATAATGACAATTCTGACTGGAGTAAGGGGGTATCTTCTTGTGATTTTAATTTCCTGATTATGAGTGTCATTTCCCTGATTATGAATGTTGTTGGGCATTTTTCCAAATATTGTTGACCATTTGTATATCTTCATTTGAGAGATGTCTGTTCATGTTGTTTGCCCATGTTTTCATGCGGGTATTTGCTCTTTTCTTGCTGATTTGTTTGAGTTCTTTTTAGATTCTTGATATTAGTCTTTTGTTAGATGTATAATTTGTAAATATCTTCTCCCATTTTGTAGGCTGTCTAATTACTCTGTTGATTATTTATTTTGCTGTGCAGAATTTTTTTAGTTTAATTAAGTCCCACTTGGTTATTTTTGTTTTTGTTGCATTTGCTTTTGGGGTTTTAGTCGTAAATTATTTGCATAGGCTGATGTACAAAAGAGTTTTTCCTAAGTTTTCTACTAGGATTTGTATAGTTTCAGTCTGACATTGAAGTATTTAATCCATCTTAAGTAAACTTTTGTTTGTGGTAAGAGATAGCATCCAATTTTCCCAGCACCATTTGTTAAATAGGGTGTCCTTTCTCCATTGTATGTTTTTGTCTGTTTTGACAGAGATCAATTGGTTGTAGGTATTTGGGTTATTTCTGAATTCTCTATTCTGTTCCATGGGTCCATGTTTCTGCTCTTGTACCAGTACCAAGCTGTTTTGGTTACCACAGTCTTGTAGTATAATGTGAAGTCTGGTAAAGGGATGCCACTAGCTTTGTTCATTTTACTTAGGATTACTTTAGCTATTCTGGCTCTTTTTGGTTTCATATATATTTTAGGATTTTTTTTTTTACTTCTGTGAAAAGTAACATTTGTAGGGATAGGGATTATGTTGAATCTGTAGATTTCGTTAGATGACATGGTCATTTTAACAATACTGATTTTTCCAATACATAAGCATGGGGTGTTTCTCCATTGTTTGTGTCTTCTACAACTTATTTCATTAGAATTTTGTAGTTCCCCTTGTAGAAATCTTTCACCTCCTTAGTTAAAGACTTCTGGACTTTATACATGAATTTGGTAAAGTTTCAGAATAAAAAATCCACATATACAAATCAGTAGCATTGCTATACACCAATAACGACCAAGCTGAGAATCAAATCAAGAAGTTAACACCATTAATAATAGCAGCCATAAAAGTAAAATATCTAGAAATATGTTTTTATGTTTTTAATCTTTAGAGACAGGGTCTGGTTCTGTAGCCCAAACTGGAGTGCAATGATATGAACGTAGCTCTTTGCAACCTTAAATTTCTGAGATCAAGTGATCTTCCTATCTCAGCCTCCAAACTTGGGACTGCAGGCAGGCCACCATACCTGGCTAATAATAATAATAATAATAATTGTTTATAGAGACAGGGTCTTGCTATGTTGCCCAGGCTGGTCTCAAATTCCTGACCTCAAGCTATCAATCCTCCTTCCTTGGCCTTCCAAAGTGCTGGGATTACAGGCATGAGCCACCACATCTGACTTGATTTTGAGTAGAATACTTAGTTGAGGGAAAAATAGTTAATGCATCTTACAACATATTTTCAAATTTTAAAACATGCCTATTATGTTATGATCCCATATCCTATTTGTATTTCTTCATATTTAATTTGTATATGATTTTCTGAGTAACTGAATTTGAAGAATATCTTTAAAGCATCTCTAAATATTTGAATATTTAAAATAATCTTATTTTACTATCTCTTTCCCAAATGCACACATCATTCCCCACATAGTGTGATTTACTTTTTCTGTTCTATAATAAACAGAAGCAATGTGAATTAAGATTTATCTACAATCATCTAGAGTAAGAGATGGAGGTTTTGCTGATATGTGTCTTCAGATATTTTATGTCAGATGAAAACCATCATATCATGTCTTGCTAAATATAGCATATTATTTGATTATAATCACTTCTTTTGGAAAAAATTTCCTCCACTGTTAAAAATATAAACAAACCAGAAAACTAAAACATCTTTGAATCATCAGTTCAATTTATAAGTATTCAAATAAAGATGGTATCTCCTTTTTCATTTATATAGATCAAAAACAAATATAATTTCATTATAAAGAACAAGTCTGATTTATACATGTTCTTTTGACCTAAGTTGTTTTATTATTATATTTCATGTCTGTAATTTTAGAAATCTTTATTCTGGATTTACAGATTTTCTTTTTTTCTAATGTTGTCCCTTAATATGTTAAATCCTTTTTATTTTTTAATAATATGTAACATGCAACTGCAAATGCATATCTTTTTGTTGTTTTAATTTTATGCATGTCAACAATCTATTTTATATTTTCAGAAGAAAATATAATTAGAGGACAAAGTTAAAAATCTATAGATTAAGAAAATGGCAATTATGCAATTACAATGTAAGAAAATAATGGTTAAATTAGTTTAAATAGTTATTTCCCTAGGACTTGTGAATATGAGTCATTGATTACCTAATATGTACAGAATTAGTAATTTTTTAGGTAAATCTTTCAGAGTTATTCTAACCTCAGGAGTGCCATACTTAGCTGTCTTTCCCTTAGGTTCTCCCTGCTAAATTAACTGGCACACATTAGCTTTTTGCTTGCAAAAAGTTACCTACTAGCCTCCTCTTAATGGCCTGCCATCAAAATCTTCATTGTATTTTAGAGCAACCTTGGCTGCAATTTGTAGAACCCTATTTCAAGTAAAGTCAGGTGACTTGGGGAGAGTTTTAGACCTCTGTCAGTTATGACCTGCCTCTATCTGTAAAAACCACCTTTAAGCAATAACTCTAAAGCTAGCTGCAGAGACAGGGACTCACTTCTCTCAGAGTGACAGTTCTGTTCTTTGAACCATGTTCTGGTCAGGAGCAGTAGATTCTGTTCTTCTGAGCTTGCTTCTCTGGACACTGGACCTTCACCCTACAAGTGAACTGAAGTGAGGGCACTTGGGGCCCCAGATTTTTTGTCTTGCTTTGCCTTGTCCACGTGGAGCTTTTATTTTATGAATGGGAGTTGAATGGGGAAGGGAGTCCCTGATCTCACAGCTGCTCTTGCCTATAATTAAGTCCCTGAAACATGCAACTGAGGAAATTAGAGATGCTGGTGCCCTGTCTCCCCTGGTGAGGTACTGCTACCCTTGACTGAGATCTGTGTGAAAAGGGAGTCCCTTTTTTTGGGCTCCTACCTAGAATGTAACTTGTATCACATTGATCTTAGGTGGAGGAATCATGGCTCAAGTGTCATAGACTTTCATGTTCCTACTGGGATTTAATAGGGTTTTTTTTTTTCAGTAATTCTTTCTTCTTCTCCTTCTCCTTCTCCTTCTCCTTCTCCTTCTCTTTCTCCTTCTCCTTCTCCTCCTCCTCCTCCTCC
>NW_007260576.1:4132-7608 GCF_000164805.1 Carlito syrichta | reverse complement strand
TGTCTCTTCCTGGCTTTGGTATCAGAGTGATAATGGCTTAGTAGAATGAGTTAGGGAGGATTCTCTTCTCTTCAATATTGTGGAATAGCTTCAGCAATCTTCCTCTTCTTCTTCTTCCTCTTCCTCCTCTTCCTCCTCTTCTTCCTCTTCTTCCTCTTCTTCTTGGATTTTCACTCCATCGCCCAGGCTGGAATGCAGTGGCACGCTGCTGGCCACCTCAGCCTCGACCCGCTGGGCTCCAGCAATCCTTCAGCCTCAGCCTTCCAAGTAGCCAGAACTACAGGCATGCACTACCACATCTAGCTAATTTTTGATTTATTGTAGGGACAAGGTCTCACCAAGTTGCCCGGGTGGGTCTCGAACCTGCAGGCTCGGGTAATCCACTCGTCTCAGCCTCCCAAAGTGCTAGAATTACAGGCTGAGCCACCGAGCACGGCCAAGTATTTCTTCATTAGCTGTATGCCATTAGGACATTTTCCAAAATAATTCAAATGACTGTCGGTTGATTTTTTAATTTATTTTTCTAATTTCCACCAGTTATGGTTTTTCTGCTGGGGAAGGTCCTCGGAGTTCATCAGGTCACAATTCCAGAAGTCATATTTTTCAAAGATTTTTGGGAAAACAACTTTTATATATGTTTCAAAATGGAAGTAAAGCAAAGGAGACTAGAACACACTCTGGGCAGACTTAAGATCATAAGCAAAGTTGCAAAAGAAATGTGAGGAACAGCAAACAGTCCAGTTTTGTAGAAACATCTAGATACGTAGGAGAATATTAAAGAGACTGAAATCACTGTTGGCATCATTGTGTCTGCTGAGGAGTATAGAGGCATGTATTCATAATTTTGTAGACAGTATAATATTATTGACAATATTAACATTGTAGATTAACAATTTGTCAGGTGAGATAATGATAGCTCCCATAAAAATACAATGAGTGAATATATATTCCATTATACTTAAATATTAGTTTATATATATATACACATATAATTATGAATTTTATTAATATACAATAGCTATAAGAAATTGCCTTGCTGAAAGCAGTTTGATAATTTCAGTAAAATTCAAAACTTGAGAAGATTACATTTCAAATGATCTCATCTTCATGATTGAATTAAATTGCCTAGCAAACAATACTATTGATTTATTTATTTTTGGTTCTCATTCAACATGTACATGTGTGTGTCTGTGTGTGTATATATGAAGTGGAGAGAGGGGTCCTTTGGATGAAAATGGTGTTGCAGGAGTTTTGAACTCTGCTGTCAGCTTAAACCAGCAACCTCGGGTGCTTGTCCCGTGACCAAGAAGATTAAGTAACGCAGACACCAAAAGGATAAGTGAAAGGAGTTTATTAAGAAGCAAACTTCTCTCCAGGGAACAAAGGGGGCCCAAAATGGGCTACCTGGTGCTAGGAGTTGTTTCGTGGTTTCTATCTTATCTTTCCTGGGGGCATTTCTCTCATTTACAACTCAACCATTCCTTTTCCTGAGACCCAATTCTTATTGTGCATGCAGGTCTTTGACCAAAGTTACTCCATCTTGAATATTACCAATAAGTACCACAGCAAAACCCACTCAGGGAGATAAAACCTCAATGTAAATGCTATGTTAATGTTATTATAATAAGCCAAGGTCAAGTTAGGACAATTAGTTAAGTTACTGTGCCTCCAATTAAGCAGCATAAATTCTCTTTTAGCAGTACATCCTGGATTGAATGTTCTTAACCACATTAACCACATTTCTAGCCAACAATTATATAATGGGGGTGGTGCAGGGAGAGTTCCCAGAGGTCTAAAGTCTTCTCGAGACCCTCCCTCTCTGTCTGCCTAACCAGCTTCTGACTATCTCCTCTCTCAGTGACACTCAGGAGTCAACTTCAGCAAGGAGTAGAAAAACCCATATTTTTTACTCATCATTCTATTCAGTTCAGTCCCTATTAGTTCTCATTAGGGAAACCTACAAAACATTAATGTCCAAACCAGACAATAGGGATGGAAACCTGCTTTGAATCATAGGTTTATAGTCTGTCGATTGAGGCTAAATAAAGAACTCCAGAAGATTTATGGCTACTGCTCAGAAAAAATATATAGGAATGAAGCATTCTCGTGAATGATTTCTCTCCACTGAAAAGCAACATTAACGATTGTGTACACCTAAGAATATGCAGCACATGGTTGTTAAATGTTCACACTATCGTTGAGAGTGATGCAAACATTCTCACAATAATTATTTAATCTATTCACACCATCTTGACATGGCCCTCTTCGTCTGAGAAGGGATGACATTCCCACTGACAAAAACTTAACGACTTCAATATGGTAGCATATGAAGAAAGAACAACTAAAACGCCAGTTTGTTTGCTGTGCTGTTACTGTTTTCTTTCCTTAATGTGGTTGCTGACAGCCAAAACTGAAAACATGCTGAGCTTCCTTAGCACCTGATGTTCAGTAGATACTATATATCAGAGGCAGAGATCCTGTGACAGGTTGGGAGATCATGGTGAGAGAAATTGAAGGGTACAAAAACATCTGAGTCCAAGGCCACTTGTCTAATGCCAGAAAAATTGAGAAAAGAGTGCTCAAGGTTGTACATCTCTCCTGTTGTGCAGCATGGTCTAAAAATTAAGCCAAATGACTGCCACATCATTTAGGAGGAAAGAATTTTCAAAGCATGATAGGATTTAAATTTTGAATATGCTATGAAAATGCTGAGGATTTATTTCATTGTAAGTGTACCGTAAAAAAAATTCACCATAGGGAGATCTTTATAGCAGTGAGTGATATATGAGGACACAAACCGGATGTGTGATCTTTTCATTCATATTTACATAGACTGAAAAACACATTCATGGCTATATTGTTTTTCATTTATTAAAAAAAACTACAGTTTTTGGAGTTTTTCTGATTACTTCTGAATTGGTTAATGCTTAAAGACTTAAAATACAGCAAGCATAGTAAGTTTTGTGAGTTCTGGTATTTGTTCATTGGGAAATGAAAAATTGTGGTAGAAAAGGCAAAGCCAAGGGAAAAACATGTCCTCTCACGTATGTTATGAGAATTTGCCTGGTACAGACAAAAACATATCTTCAAACAAAGTGACAGAAACGAAAATAGGAAAGGGCAGAATCAGTACAAACGTAACAGGAGTTAAAATAAAATATAAAAAAAAGTTAAAGTAAAAAGTATGCCACCAAACTCATGCCCCTAAAGTTATTTAAGACAGAAGATCAAGCCGGGCTCGGTGGCTCAGCCTGTAATCCCGCGCCTGTGGGAGGCTGAGGTGAGTGGATTGCCTGAGCCCGCGGGTTCGAGACCCACCTGGGCAGCAAGACCTCACCTCTACGATAAATCAAAAAATCAGCCGGGCGTGGTAGCGTATGCCTGTAATTCCGGCTACTCGGAAGGCTGAGGCGGAAGGATCACTGGAGCCCAGCAGGTCGAGGCTGCGGTGGCCGGGAACGGCCACTGCACTCCAA
>NW_007260576.1:0-4112 GCF_000164805.1 Carlito syrichta | reverse complement strand
GGGAGCGGCCTGTGCACTCCAGGCTGGGCGACAGAGTGAGACTCCAACTCAAAAAAAAAAAAAAAAAAAAAAAGACAGAAGATCTATTTTGAAAAAAATCTTTTTTTGGTCAAAAAAGCAAGAAATAACTTACCTGAGATCAGTGACAGTGGTAGAATGCGATATATTCTTTAACATTCTATTTGCCCATTCAAATATTTTATTGTATTTCTACTGATGCTTTATAGGCACATATACCTAGTATGTATGTTTATTTATATATATATTTTTATTATAAAGTTTTCAAAATTCAAGTTGAATTTTTCTTAGTAAAAGATTTACTTTTCCTCCCCATTTAAATACATAAAAAATAGAACATACCTAATACCTAATTCTTTGACTATGTTTAAATTCTCTGGGTTCTATTTCAATATAAATTCTCCTAAATTTTTATCCACTACTCACATTCATTGTCCATCTAAATACATTTTAATGTGTTCTTTCAACAGAATAATTTGTATATTAACAGTATATAAAATAATATATAATTCACCTTAGATAAGAGATACACAAAAGTCAAATACTAACTGCAATTATTATATGAAGGTAAGTCAATATTTACAATAAAGGTAAATCTTATTTTTTGAAGGTCACATTTTTTATGTGTCCTAAGTTAATCAAAACAAAAAAAGCATATTATGGGAAAAAAAAGTAATAATTTAAGATTGAGCAATACTGTATTATAAAACATAAGATTACAATTAAAGTGATGAATTAGAATTTTGAGGCCTCTTGCTTTAGTAATTAACCTACCTTTGTAAGCGCAAGTTGTTAGCCTCTTACTCTCCATTAATCCTTTTGTTAACTTCTCATGAACTCATAATCTAACTCCTAAGTAACTGTTTCAAACATTTATGGTACTTAATATGCTTAGAAACCAGGTAGGTAAACTATAGTCCACAGTCCAAATTGGTCCACTAGTTGTTTTTGTATGGTCCATAAGTTGAGTTATGTTTTTACACTGTTAAAATGTTTGTTTTTTTTTAAATACTGTTTGTGCTCAGAATGCCTGTAATATTTATCACCTGGTTTCTGACAAAAACAAGTTTGCCAACTCCCAGTTTATGTATTTTATTTTTAGATTAGAAAAAATAGTTTATTTAAAGTAAATTAGGAGAGAGAGAGAGAGAAGATTCACTTCCAGGTTGGGGAGGGGGCCAAAGCCAGTAGGCATGGCAACTGCCATAGCTCAAACACATGGCCACACCAGAGTCTAGCAAGGCAGTGGACCAACCCTCAATTCCACACCAGAGTCTAGCAAGACAGTGGACCAACCCTCAATTTAAACTACGCTCTGCCTTTGTCACTTGATCTGTCTTATGATGAAAAATCAAGAATAACAGTTCTGGAACTCTTTCAATTAACTCCATGTATTCTCAAATTTCTTCAGATGCTATATTGAAAGACTTAAGTCTTTCCTCCTCCATCTGAGAATAATTAGTCCCTATTTCTGACTTTCTTTCACTCACTTCCACCACTGGCTATATATATCTCTCACCATGAACAGGACTATGGATCATGCAAGGGAAAATCATAGAGAAGTATTAGACCTTTAGTGTTGACAGATATTTTTGTATATTGTAACTTAAGTATTAAAAATGCAAAGTCATGTAAAAAACAAATTAAGAATGTTAATTTAATAGGTAATATGTTATTATTATTTTTAAAATATTGTTTGTGAAATAATCATGATATTTTACATATGGCAGAGATTACTGGCATGTGCCTCTATACTTCTGTATTCTTTGTAAATCAACTCTTCCACCCCGTTTCTGTACAAGCACTTCTGTAAGACTTTGCACAGCTTATTATAAAGTCAATTAGTATTCAGTTGGATCACACACGAAGTACATATTGTTTACCATGTTTATTTCTCATTTGCCAGTGATAATTGAAATATTATTTACATTCAAAGCAATAGGAAATACGCAGAAGTAGTTCTGAAAAATGAAGGAGAATTTTAGAAGATATCTTTATGAGGATTAGAATAACTTCCTTCATTTGAATGTGAGTGTGTATCTATATGCATTTTAAAATATTGAACATTATGTATGGACCAAGTTATATGCATTTTTAATTCATTTTGGTACAAGACAAATACTCTTTGTAATGGTGAAAAGTCAAAGCTATTGGATACTGTGATCTCCTAATGAACTTGTTCTGTAAGACTTTGCACAGCTTATTATAAAGTCAATTAGTATTCAGTTGGATCACACACGAAGTACATATTGTTTACCATGTTTATTTCTCATTTGCCAGTGATAATTGAAATATTATTTACATTCAAAGCAATAGGAAATACGCAGAAGTAGTTCTGAAAAATGAAGGAGAATTTTAGAAGATATCTTTATGAGGATTAGAATAACTTCCTTCATTTGAATGTGAGTGTGTATCTATATGCATTTTAAAATATTGAACATTATGTATGGACCAAGTTATATGCATTTTTAATTCATTTTGGTACAAGACAAATACTCTTTGTAATGGTGAAAAGTCAAAGCTATTGGATACTGTGATCTCCTAATGAACTTGTAAAACATGTTCATTAAATATGCAAGATGGTTGCCAATATATACTCTAAGAACAATGGGCATAAAAGATGGTAAAGAGATTAAAAAGTGTATTAAAATAGCTCAATATAAATCCTATGGTAAAGGCAACAAAATGGAGTTTGTCAAAACTGTCTCATAAGTAGCTTGAAACTATAATTTCTATTGAACTCAAGCAGTTGGCATGTTTGGTGGAAAGCAAGATTAGACACACATTGATTGCTTACACTATCAAAAGCACCACAAGACTTAAACTCTTGCCTCTGATATCTGTGATGGGGAGCATCATTGCTGACATTAATGAATGCATGTTGTAAACTGAATAAATGCAAATTTTCCAATTTCCTGTAAATTGATCATAGAATTCCAAAGTACTAGGATTTTATGTAATCAATGATTTTGTATTCTCTTCATCACTGAGTCCTCTCAGTTTCTACACTAATTTATGGCAGTTTCAGAAAGTCTGTATTTAAAATACACACACACACACACACACACACACACACACACACACACATTGTTTCTGTATCAATCTCATTTTTATGAATAGGAAAAGAGTGATAAGTAATGGGCCCATTAAAAACGTACATGATGACAAAAAAAATGACAGCAGAAATGTAAAATGAACTTAACTTTACAAATGAGAGAGATGTTTGCATTAGGTATCCAGACACAAGTGGGAACTCTCTCTCTCTTCATTCTCTTCTCTCCATCTCCCTCCCTCTTTGTCCCCTCTTTT
Organism: Carlito syrichta; assembly: GCF_000164805.1. Classification (NCBI taxonomy): domain Eukaryota; kingdom Metazoa; phylum Chordata; class Mammalia; order Primates; family Tarsiidae; genus Carlito; species Carlito syrichta. Next base: position 785 of record NW_007260576.1, on the reverse strand, counting down.
GTTGGGAGCCATTTTAAAAATAGCAATCATCTTATATAAGCCTTCTTCTTTGTCCTCCGAAAAGCCCGCGCGCGCCAAACCACAACACCCCTCCCACCTCCTCTCCTCATACCATCACTACTCTTCCTCCTATCATAAGCCGCCACACGCCCAATTTCAGCCTGCCCCTCTTTGCTATGTATATAAGCAATCGCCTAACAATAAAATTTTGAGGCTTGATCAGAACACTGTCTTGCCTCCATTCTGCGTGTCTCCCGTCTCTCTCTCTCTCGGTCTCTCTCTCTCTTTTCACCAGCAGCAGGTAGTCCTCCTCGTGCCCACGCTTTACTTGTCCCGCTGGTCGGGACACCTGGCGCCCAACGTGGGGCTCGAGGCACGGAAAGGCGCTGCTGGCACCTACTTGGAGGACGCCCCGGCCGGGCACACCCTGAGCTCCTGAGCTCGCTTCGAGCCCATGGGTGATCAACCAGTGGGATAAGACTCGATCTTGATCGTCGCTGGACTAGCCGCCCCAGCGGACATCGGAACGGTGAGTAGGTGATTATCATGGGACAGGAATTGAGCTTTCACGAGCTCTTCCTTAGGGGACTTAAGGATTCCCTCAAGATGCGCAGAATTAAGGCTAAAAAGAAAGATCTACGCAGTTTTTTCAATTTCTTGACTGATGTATGTCCCTGGTTCCCTCAAGAGGGCACCATTGATCATAAATGCTGGAAACGGGTTGGTGACTGTCTCAATGATTACTATCGTACCTTTGGCCCTAGCAAGGTCCCCGTGTCTACCTT
>NW_007260575.1:95664-96398 GCF_000164805.1 Carlito syrichta | reverse complement strand
AGGACCTTGAGCAATTATTATAACACTATAATAAAGGGATTGGCAGTAGTTTGAAACTGTCAGGGGAGGCTGGATTGCAATTGAGGGAAACTGCCAGGGAAGAGGGGCACATCTCATCAACAGGGATACCTGCATAGTGAACATTTGAATATCTAACAAATAATTTAATTTTTTTTAAAAAAATAAATGCTAAAAAAGTGTATGAAAGAGCTGTAGCATACTCTGTGAACTGTGACTCTGCATACAGTGTATGGCAGGAAATCTGAGATCTTCTTTGCCCTGTAAACCTGTGTGCAGTTTCCTGAGGGAACTCTGGTGTCTTGTGTGAGCTGTAACATTGACTACAGTAGCTGGAGGGAGCTCTGTAATCTTATGTTTGCTGAGACTGTTTCTTGTGTCCTTAGGGTGACATGGGGTCTACTTTGAGCTGGGAATCTGTGTCCAGTAACCTGAAGAAGTGCTGAATCCCTGTGTGTCCTGGGACCCTGTATCCTATGTTCTTAGATTGACATAGGGTCCACTGTGAGCTGGAATTTTGTGTTCATTATGATGAGGGTAATCTGTGGTTCTCTGTGCTGGGACAATATGTACAGTGTTCTGAAGGAGTACTGGAGTCCAGTGTGAAAAAGAACTAAGTGTTCAGTGTAGTGATAAAGATCTAGGTTCTATTTGTGTCCAGTGACCTGAGTGAGCTCTTGGTTCAAATGGGAGCTGGGACACTGTCCAGTTCCTTC
>NW_007260575.1:80147-95107 GCF_000164805.1 Carlito syrichta | reverse complement strand
CTCTGTGTCCAGTGTCTTGAGAGAGCCCTGGGGTTCTGTGTGAACTGAGAGTTCTAAGGTACAATGTGAGCTACATCTATGTGCCTTGTATCCTTAGGTTGGCTTGGCATCTAGGGTGAACTTGGGCTTTGTGTCCAGTATCCTCAGGGAGATCTGGGTCCTGAGTGTGCTGGGAATCCATCATGTGTCCTTAGGTTACCGTGGGGTATAGTGTGAATTGGAACTGCATATCTAGTGCCCTGAGAGATCTCTGGGGTTCTGTGTGTGCTGAGACTTTTTGTTCAGTGTCCTTATGGAGGTCTGTGGTCCTGTATGCCCTTGAAATCTATGTTTACTGTAGGTGAGCTCTGGAGTCCTGTGTGTTCTAGAACTCTGTGTTCAGTATCCTGAGTGAATCTGGGATTTACTGTGAATCCGTGTGAACTGAGAATTCCGTCTCCACTGGAAGAGTTGATTTTGTGTCTAATGTTCTGAAGGAGTTTTGTGTTCCTATGTGTGCTGAGATCCTGTATCCTATGGCTTTCCATTGACATAGGATTCACAGTGACCAGAGATCCTGTGTTCAGTATCCTGAGTGGTCTCTGTGGTCGTGTGTGCCAGAATGCTGTGTTCAGTGTAGTGAGGGGGCTATGGGATTCTATATGAGGTGAGACTCTGCATCCAGTGTCCTGAGTGAGCTCAGGGGTCCTATGTGTGCTGGCATACTGTGTCCAGTTTCCTGAGGTCACTCTGGTGTCTTGTGTTACCTGTGACTTTTGCTCTATGTCCTGAGAATGGTTTTTGCTTTTGTGTGTGCTATGAGAGTCTGTATCAAGTGTCTAGAGGGAGCTATTGAGTCACTTGTGAGTTGGAAATCTATGCAGTGTCATGAGAGAACTCTGGGGTCCTTAGTGAACATGTTTCTCTGAGGTCCTTTGTGAAATAGAAGTCTGAGGTTCTGTGTTCTGAGGGAGTTCTGTTGTCCTATGTGAACTGGGACTATTTGTCCTGTGTTCATAGTGACTTCTAGCATCCTCAGTGAGCTAAGGCTGTATGTCCAGCATCCTGAGAGTGTTCAGTATACTTGTCAGCTATTACATTGTATAAAGTGTTCTGCAGGACTTCTACTGTTGTGTTACCTCTGGTTCTCTGTCCAGTGTCCTGAGGAATTACTGGGGATCTATGTGAACTTGGACATTTGCAGTGTATTGAGGTTGCTCAGGAGTCTTGTGTAAGCTAGACTCTGTAACCATTGTCCTGGGAGGGCTGTAACTTCTAGTGTAACCTATGACTCTGTGTCCAGTGTTTTGAGGGAGCTCTGTAGTCCTCTGTGTTGACTCTGTTTCCACTGTTCTGAGAGAAGTCTGAGTCCTGTGTAACCGCAGTCCTTTGTCCAGTGTCCTGAGACATGTCCGGGGTCCTATGTAAACTGAAACTCTGTGCTAAATATCCTGATGGAGAGCTGGGATCCTCTCTGGACTGATGCTCTGTGCTCAGTGTCCTGAAAGAGCCCTATGGACTTGAGTGAGCTGGGAATTCTGAAGTCCTATGTGAGTTATGACTCTGTCTTGTGTCCTTAGGTTGCTGAGAGGTCTAGTATTAGCTGTGACGCTGTGTCCAGTATCATGTTTAAGTTCTGGGGTCCTATGTGTGCAGGGATATTGTGTTCTGTTTTCTTAGTTTGCCATGTAGTCTAGTGCAAGCTGGAACTGTGTGTCTACTGTTCTGAGGGAATTCCAGGGTTCTGTGTAGGAAAAGACGCTTGATCCAGTGTTCTGACTGAGTTCTGTGTTCCTGTCGGAACTGAAAACTGGTATCCAGTGTTGTGAGGGAGTTCTGGGGTCCCATATGTGTTAGGACTCTGTGTTCAGTGTCCTGATAAAGTCTAGGTTCCTGTAAGAACTTTCCTGTATTAGCTGAGAATTCTTGCTTCATTGGGAGACATGAATCCATCCAGTGTCCTAAGGGAGATTTGGGGCGCTGTGTGTGTTGGAGACCTGTGTTCAATGCTCTGTGGGATCTCCTGGGTTTTTTGTACCCTGTGATTGTGTGTCTAGTTTCCCTGAGGAGCTCTGGAGTCCTCTGTGAGGAGTTATTTATTGTCCAATCTCCTGAACAAGCTCTGGCGTATTGTCTGTGCGTATTGTCTGTGCTAGTAATCTCTGTCCAGAGTTCTGAGGGAGTTTGCATGTCATGTGTAAACTGGGAATCAGTTTCCTTTGTACTTAGTGAACTCTGGAATCCTATGTGAGTTAGGATTCTGTTTCTAGGGTTCTGAGAAAGCTGTAGCATACTATGTAAACTGTGACTCTGTGTACAGTGTCCTGCAGGAGGTCTGGGGGCTTGTGTGACATGTGATGCTGTGTCCTGTATCCTGAGGGAGCTCTGGCACCTTGTGTGAGCTGTGACTGTGTCCAGTATCTAGAAAAAGTTCTGTAATCCTGTATTTGCAGGGTCTCTGTTTTCTTTTCCCTTAGGTTGTCATGGGGTCTACTGAGAGTTTGGAGTTTGAATTCAGTATGCTGAATGTACTCTGGGTTCCTGTTTGTGCTGAGCTTCTGAGTTCAGTGCTCGGAGGGAGCTATGGGGTCCTATGTGACCAGGGATCTCTTTCCATTGTAGTGGGGAAGATCTGGCAATTGCTGATACTCTGTTTCCAGTGTCCTGAGTGAGTTCTGGGGTCCTATGTGAGCTGAGACACTCTGCACATTTTCTTGAGGGAGGTCTAGAGTCTTGTGTGTGCTGGACCCTGTGTCCAATGTCCTGATGGAACTGTAGTGCCTAGTGTAACCTGTGAGTATGTGTCCAGTGTCCTGAGGGAGCTCTGTAGTCCTGCGTGAGTGTTGACTCTGTTTCCAGTGTCTTGAGGGAAGTCTGAGGTTCTGTATGACCAGCGAATCTCTGTTCATGTATCCTGAGAGATCTCTGAGAAAGTGTTGAGATTCTATAGGAGCTAGGACCCTGTGTTCAATATGCCAATGGAGTCCTTGGTGGGCTGATAATCTGTGTCTAGTGTCCTGAGAAAGTTCTGTGGGCTTGTTTGAGCTGGGAGCTCTGAGATCCTATGGGAACCAGTCACTGAGACATCTGTCACACATGAGGGCCTCTCATTGGGACACTAAATATGGAGAAGGTCCTGTAAGAGGGAAACCTATCACAGAGAAGGGTCAGTCACTCGGCCAACCATTATGGAGGAAGGCCAGTCATTGGGTACCTATTAAAGAGAAAGCAGTCACAGAGGCAAACATAATGAAGGAGAAGCAGTAATTTGGACACCCATTATAAGGGAGGCCCAGTTATTGTGACAACCATCAAAGAAGGTCTAGTCATAAGGCACACAATATGAATGACAGCCAATCACTGGTGCAACAATCATAGTGGACACAGTCACTGGGTTATCAATAATGGAGTGGGGCCAGTAGCTGTGAAACCCATTATGTGGGGGGCACTGTAGCTGCATCACAGGACGACTGATATTTGGGAAATCATTATGGAGCATGGCTAGTCACTGGAGCACCAATCACCAAGGAGACTGAGTCACTGGCATACCCAAAATGGAGGGGGATTAGCCACTGCGTCACACATTATGTAGGAGGCCCAGTCATGAGGCAGTGATCACAAAGAAAAGCTAGTCACTGATGCGCACATCCATGAGGAGAATCATTCACTAGTTAATTTTCACAGAGGAAGACCAGTCACTGGGACACCAATCACAGAATAAGGCTAGTCACTGGGAAAAACAGCACTGCTAGCCAGTCTTTGAGAAAACCATCACAATCACAGTGGTACCATTCCCTGCGGAAGATTAGTCACTGAGGCACTCATCACAGAGAAAGACCAGTTCCTGGAGCATGAATAAAGATGATGCTCAGTCATTGGTGGTCCCATCACAGGGAAGGGTCTGTTACTGGGGCACCCATCACAGAAAAGGTCCAATCACCGTGGCAACCATCACAGATAAGGACTAATCACTGGGGAACCTAACAAAGTGGAGGCACAGTCACTGAGACCCAAGTCAGAGATGAGGGCCAGCCACTGAAGCACCCATCACAGGGGAGGGCCAGTGTCTAGGGCACCCACTAGAAGTAGGAGCAATCTCTGGGGCACTGATAAAAGTGGTGGGCCTGTCACTGGGAAATCCATCATAGAGGAGACCTAGACAATTGGGAAACTACCACAGAGAAAGCCCAGTCCAATCATCACAGAGGACAAGTAGTAACTGAGACTCCCACCAAAAAGGAGGATCAGTGTCTCGGGCACCCATCAAAGAGGATGACTATTCATTTAGAAACCCATAACAAAAGACAGTGCACACATCATGGAGGAAAGCCAATCCCTAGGGTAGCCATCACAAGGAGGGCCAATCACAGAAGCACCCACCACAGGGAAGGACTAATCACTGGGACACCCATTTTGGAAGAGGGAAAGTCACTGGAAATTTGATAAAAGATGTCTACTATTCACTGGTGTACATATTATGGAGCAAAGCCGGTCTTTGGGACTACCATGGAGAAGAGGGCCAGTCAAACATGCACCCATAATGAAGGAGGGTCAGTTACTGGGGAACCCATCACAAAAGAAGGATAGTGACTTTGGCTCTTATCGAAGATGAGAGACAGTAATTGGGTCTCCTATCACAGAGGAAGGTAAATCATTCAGCCTCTCATTCCAGGGTAGAGCCTATCATTGGGAATTCAGTCACAGATGAGATCTGTCACTGGGACACTAATCACAGTGAAGAATCAGTCACTGGGCACAAATTGCAGAGGAGAACCTGTTAATAGAGCTTTGATCACAGGGTATGAACCATCAGTGAGGCCCCAAACTCAGAAGAGGAAGTCACTTAGGCACCCAACACAGAATAAGACCTATCATTAGTATGGCCGTCACAAAAGAGGGGCAATCACTGGGAAATTCATCACAGAGAGGCCACCACTAGGGCACACATGGCAGACATGGTCAGTAACTGGAGAACACATCACAGAGGCAGATCAGTCATGGGAACATGTCTAAAAGCAGAGGACTAGTCACTGAAAAACACATTGAAAGGGAAGGCTAGTAACTGTTGCCCTCATAACAGAGGAAAGCCAGTCACTGCTGTACCCATAATGGAGGAGGACAAGTCACTGGGACAAAAAAATCACAGAAAAGGGCCTATCACTGGAATACCCATTACTGAGGTGGACCAGTTACCAAGACACCAATCACATGGAGTGCTTTTCACACAGGCACCAATTATGGAGAAACACTATATACTGGGACAACCATGTCAGAGGAGGGTTGTCACTTGGGCACCCATTAAGGAGAATGGCCAATCACTGCACAAATTACTGAGGAGGCCCAGTCTGTGGGGCAACCAAAATTTGGAGGGTTAGTCACAGGAGCAGCCATTATCTAAGAGACCCAGTCACTGGGGCAGTGATCACAGTATAAAACATGTTACTGAAACAGACATTACAGAGGGAGTATCAGTCACTAGGGCATTGTTCACAAAGGAGAGCTAGTCACTGGAGTTTCAGAGAAGGGCAAGTCATTGACGAACCCATTACAGAGGAGAACCTGTCATTGGGGCTTCTATCAGAGAGGAAATTCTGTCACTGGGTCACAAATCACAGAAGAGAGCCTATCACTGGGTGACACACCACAGAGGAGTAGTAGACAACTTGATACCAATTATGGAGAACGCCCAATTACTAAACACACATCACAGAGATGGAATTGTCACTAGAATATCCAAATTAGAGTAGGGCCAGTCACTGGCCACCAATCTCAGAGGAGGACAAGACAGTGTACTACATTTTATGGAGGAGGACTAGACACTGGGAAACACATCACAGAGGATAACCAGTCAATTTGACACCAATCACAAAGGAGGATGTGCCACTGGACACATTTCATATATGAATACAAGGGACAGGGGCACCAATCACAGAGGAAACACTGTCACTGAGGCAACCAAAATGGAGAAAGTCAGTCACTGGGGCAAAAATTACCAAGGAGGATCTCCCATTCCTGCAAACAATGCAAAGAAAGACCAATCACTTGACAACCTATATCAGAAGATCACAAGTCACTGGGGGCAGTCATCATGCAGGAGAACCAGTGACTGGGGCAACTATCACAAAGGAGAACCAATCATGGGTACACCAATGATGAGAAGAGCCATCCTTTGGAGCACTCAACAGAGAAGAGGGCTATTTACTAGTGCAGTTGATATGGATGAGGGCTAGTCATTGGGGTACCCATCACAGAAGAGACACAATCATTGAGGCACTTATCCCAGAAAAAGGTAAATCAGATGAGAGTCAGGCACAGGGCATATGTTAGGAGATGGCACAATCACTGGAGTATCAACTGAAGAGAATAGTTACCTGAGCATACATTATAAGGACACCCAGTCTCTTTAGGTATCTATCACAGAGGAGAACCAGTCATTGAGGCACTCATTAGAAGGAAGGTCTTTCTGGGGACACTCATTACAAAGGATGACCAGTCATAGGGGCATCAATCACAGAGGAGGCCAAGTCACTGGGGCACCCATCACAGAGAAAGACTAGCTTGGGGGGCATCAATCACTGGGAAAGCTAGTCACTGGGGCAACCATTATACTTGGGGGTCAGTCTCTGGGGTACCCATCATGGAGAAAGTCAGTCACTAGGGTACCCATAATAGATGAGGACCAGTCATTGAGTCACAGATTACAGAGGACAGCCAGTCACTGGAACATCATTCAGAGAGAAGGTCTGTCATGGGAGTACCCATCGCAGATGAGGACCTTTCATTGGGGCACTGATACAGAGGAAAGTCAGTCACTGGGGCACTAATTACAGAGGAGAGTCAGTCAGTGAGGCAGCAAACTCAGAGTAGGGACAATCACTGACACACCTATCAGAGTAGCTTCAGTCACTGGGACAGTCATCACAGAAGAAAGCCAGTCACTTGAGCACCCATAATAGAGGACGGCTGGTCACTGGGGCATCCATCTCAGAAGTGGGTTAGTCACATGGTACACCCTCATAGAAGCGAGCTAGTCACTTGGACATCGATTATATAGAAAACTCAGTCACTGGGCCATCTACCACAGGAAAGTCAGTTGAGAACAACACTGGGGCACCTATCACAGAGGAGGACCAGCCATTGGGCACCAACATGAAGGAGGCCCAGTCACTGACACACCAATTACAGAGGAGGGCTAATACTGGGGCACCCATCATATATGAAGGGTAGTCACTGAAGTACCAATCACAAAGGAGGCAGTCACGAGAGCACTGATTATATCAGAGACCACTGGGGCACCCCCAAAAAAGGGAAAGTCAATAGGGCACCCATTATGGAGGAAGTCCAGTAAGTTGGAAACCCATCACAGAGGAGGCTTAGTCACTGGGTAATCCATATTGAGGAGAGCCAATCACTGGACACCAATCTCAGAGGAGACCTAGTTCCTGGCATGCCCACTATGAATGAGGGATAGTCACTGGGACACCAATTATGGAAGAGTGCCAGTGAAGGCAACACCTATCACAGAGGAGGGCTATTTGCTGTGGCACCCAATTTGAAAGAGTGGTAGTTACTGGAGCAGCAATCACAAAGGAGGCCCAGGTAATGGAGATTATTATGAATAAGGTCCAATAATGAGACTCCTTTCAGAGCTGAGGACCAGTCATTGAGGCATCCAATAAGGAGGTGGCCCAGAACTGGGACTGCTGTTAGTGAAGGGGACTAGTAACTGGAGCACCCATTTTGGAAGAGTCTCCATTACTATGACATACGTTACAAAAAAGGGTTAGTGACTGTGGTACACATTACAAAAGAGGGCCAGTAACTATGGCACCAGTTATGCAGTAAGTCCAATAACTGGGAGACCAATGAAAGAGGATGTCTTCTCACTGGGGTAACAACTGTAAAAGAGGGTCAGCCATTGGAGTAACAATCTCAAAGGAGGCTACATCACAGGAACACCTGTAATGGAGGAGGACCAGTCCCTGGGAAACCCATAATGAAGGGGGCTTTGTTATTGGGACACCCATCATAGATGAGGGCTACTCACTAAGACACCTATTGTGGAGGAAGGGCAATCACAGGGGAACAAATCACTTAGGAGGACCAGTCACAGGAGCACCCATAATGGAGAATCAACGGTTATGTAGGAGACCCAGTCACAGGGGCAGCAATCACAGAGAAAATGCTAGTCACTGGGACTCCCATCACAGAGTAGAAGAAATCTTTTTCACAGAGTAAGGCCAATCATTGGTCACCATAAATAGAGGAAGTTCTGTCAATGGGGTATGTATCACAAGAGAGCCTGTCATGAAACACCTATCACAGAAGGGAGCCAATCACAGGGGCACCCATCACAGAAAAGTGCTAGTAACTGGGTTGCTAATTATGGAGGAGTCCCAATTACAAGAATACCCATCACAGAGGAGGCCAATCACTGGGGCACCCATTATAATTCGGACTTCTATTGTAATAGGAGTCCCAATTACAAGAATACCCATCACAGATGTGGCAAGTCTCTGGGGCACCAATTATGGGGAAGGCTAGTCACATGAACAACCATTGCAGATAAGGGCCCATCACTCTGGCCCCCATCTCATAGTAGATCCAGTAACTGTGGCACCCATCACAGAGGAGGGCCAGTCACAAAGGAGGTTAAATCACTGGGCCATCTATAGCAGAGGAGAGTCTCACTGGGCACCTTTAATGGAAGAAAGTTAGAAACTGGGGCACCAATCACAGGGTAGTTCCAGTCCCTGGAGCACACATTACGGAGGAGGCCCAGTGACTGAACACTCATAACAAAGGAGGGTCAGTAAATGGGTCACCAGTTATGGCAGAGTTCAGTAAGTGGGACAGTCATGACTTTGGAGGACTAGTCATGGGGGATCTATTATAGTGAAGGATCTTTCACTGGGCACCAGTTACAGAGGAGGCACAGTCACAGGGAGACACATAATAGATGAAGATCAGTCACTGTGGCACTGTATGGAGAAGGCATAGTCGCTGGGAACTCAATCACCAAGTAAGGTCATTCGCTGGGTCATAGATCACAGCATAGGGAGAGTCATAGGGGGACCTATTTCGTAGTAGTACCAGTCACTTGTCATGCATCACAGACATGGGCAAGTCTCTGGGGCACCAATTGTGGGGAATGCTAGTCACATGAACAACCATTGCCAATAAGGGCCCGTCACTCTGGCCCGCATCTCATAATAGATCCAGTAACTGTGACACCCATCACAGAGGAGGGCCAGTCACAAAGGCATGCATTACAGAGGAGGGTAGGTCACTAGTGTACCAATCATGGAGAATAACTAGTTACTTGTATACCCATAACAAATAAGAACCAATCATTGGGGCACCCATTACACAGAAGGGTGAGTCATGGCAAAATCCAACACAAAAGACGGCTAGTAACTGAGACACTCATTATTGAAGAGCCCCTTACTAGTAAGTGCAAAACCCATCAGAGGAGGGCTAGTCACTGGGGCAAAAATTATGAATAAGCATCTCTCATTTGAAACCAATAAAAAAGGCCCCATCACTGAGGTACCCATAATAAAGTAGGGAAAATCACCGTGACACCAATTATGGATGAGGCCCAGCACTGGGACACCCATCAGAGAGGAGGGCTATGTCACTCAATTTGGAGGAGTACCATTCCCTGGGGACACCAATCACAAAAGAGGCAGAGTCATTGGAGCACCTTCAAAGAAAGGGTTAGTCACTGGTGCACCAATATGGAGTTGGCCTAGAAATAGGACACCCAGACAGAGAAGAACTAGCCACTAGGGCAAAGTTTTGGAGGATACCCACTTACTAAGACACCTATCAAAGAAGACGGTTAGTCACAGGAGTACCCATCACTAGGAAACATATTATGGAGGAGGTCTAGTAACTGGGAACACCCATCAAAGACGAGGCCTAATCCCTGGAGCAATAATCAAAAAAGGAGGACCAATAACTGGGGAAAAAAAACAGTGAGGAGGCACAGTCACTGGGTCACCCATAGTAAAAGAGGTGTAATCAATGATGCACACAGTATATAGCAGATATAGAGTAAAACTAGAAACTGGGACATTGATGACAGAGAAGGATCAGTCACTGGTACATCATCTACATGGAAGTGTCAGTCATTTGGACACACATCACAGAGGAGGTAGAGTGACTGGGGCACTCAATACAAAGGACATGTAGTCACTGGGACCTCATCACAGAGGAGGTGTATTCACTGGGCACCTATCAGAGATGAGGGCTATTCATTGTGGCACCCAATTTTGAGGAAGACTAGTCACTAGAGAACAAGTCAGGAAGGTGACTAAGTCAGTGAAGCACCTATAATGGAAGAGGCCACACCCTGAGTCAGCCTACACAAAGGAGGGCCAGGCAATAGGGCACTCATGATGCAGAACGTCCCATCACAGAAAAAGACTGTTAAATGGAGCTCCCATCATAGATAAAGGAAATTCACAGGGGAACCAATCACAGAGGAGGCACTGCTGCTGTGGCACACATTATGGAGGAAGTCCAGTCACAGGAAAACCCAACAAAAGCAAATGCCAGTCACTAGGACACACATTATGGAGGAGGCCTAGAAAGTAGGTCACCCATCGTGGAAGAGGACTTGTCACTGGGGCAAAAATGTGAGAAAGGCCAGTCACGATGGCACCCATTATGGAGGAGGCTGTGCTACTAGGACATCCATCACAGTGGATAACTAGATACTAAGGCACCCATTATGGAAGAGAGTGTGTCACTGGAGAAAAATCACTGTGGAAGCACAGTCACTGGGGCACCCATATGGGAGTCACTGTGGCATCCGTTATGTAGGAGAACCAGTCATTGGTGCAGACATCACAAAGAAAAGCTAGTCACTGGGACACTGATCACAGAAGAAAAAAATCACTCACTAGGGTTGCTGGGGCATTCATTACAGAGGATGGACAGTCACTGAGCCAAGTATCATGGAGGATAGCCAGTCACATACACACCCATCAGAGAGAAGAACGAGTCACTAGGTCACCATTAGGAAGAGACCCAGTCACTGGAACACCCATCACAGAGGAAGGTTAGTCACCTAGGCACACATCATAAAGAAGACTCAGTTACTGAGGCAATTATCACAGAGGAGGGCCAGTAACTGAAGCACCAGTAACCCAGAAGACCCAGTTATTGAGGCACCCATTAGAAGGACAACCAATCACTGAGTCAGAGATAACAAAGGTCAGCCAATCAAGCAGCAACCATCATAGAGGAGACCCAATCACTGGGACAACAATCATAGTGGAGGGCTTGTTTCCGGTGCATTCATCACAATGACGTCATCACTGGGTCACTGATTACAAAAGAGAGCCATTCACTGGGGCACCAAGCATAGAGAAGGTCTAGTCAGTGAGACACCAGAACACAAAGAAGGGAGTGTCACTGAAGCAGCTTTGCAGAGGTAGGCCAGTCACTGGGACAGTCATTTCAGAATAGGATCAATTATTGGGGCACCCATAACAGAAGATGGCCAGTCACTGGGCGCCCTACACTGAGGAAGGGTTGTAACTGAAGCACTCGTAATAGAGGAGGAACAGTCACTGAGTTACCTATCACAGAGGTGGGTTAGTCAGAGAAGCATCCCTTACAGTCACTGGGGTGCCCATAATAAAAGACGACTTGTCACTGACCAATCCATTTTGGAGGATGACAGTTACTTGGACTCCCATAAAAGAGGAGGGCTAGACACTAGGGCACACCTAATGGATCAGGGGCAGTCACTGGGGTACCAGTCACTGATGAGGCCCACCACTGAGGCACCCATAATGGAGGAGGGCTAGTCACTGGGGCACCCAATATGTAGGAGACTCACTCACTGGGGCAGCAATCACAGAGGAGAAGTAGTCACTGTTGCACTGGTCACAGAGGAGGATCAGTCACTGGGACATTTTTCAAAGAAATGTGTCACTCACTGGAGCACCCCTTAAAGAGGAGTGTCAAACACTGGGACACCCTTTATAGAGGAGGTCAAGTACCTGGGACATGTATCACAGAAGAGAGCTAGTCACTAGAATACACATCACATGGGAAAGTTAGTCACTGGGACACCAATAATGGAGGAGGCCTAGTTACTGGAACACTCATCACTAAGGAAAGATAGTCACTGTGACACACAGTTTGGTGAAAGGTTAGTCAAGGAGGCACCAATCACAAAGGAAACCCTGTCAAAAGAGCATCTATTATGGAGGGGACCCATTCGCTTGCACACCTATCACAGAAGAAGGCCAGTCACTGGGTCACCAATTTTGGAAGAGGCCAAGTTACTAAGACATCCATCACAGAAAAGGTCTACTCACTGTAGTACACATCACAGAGATGGCCAGTCATTTGGACACCAATCACAGAGGAGGTCAAAACACAGGTGCACCCATTATGGAGGAGGTCTTTTCACTGTGACATCCATAACAAAAGAGGACTGGTGATTAGGGCACACATCATATATCAAGGCAAATCACTGAGGCATCAATCACCGACAAGGCCCATTCACTGAGGCACACATTATGGAGGAGGCCCACTTACAGGGCCACACATCAAACAAAATAGAACCAGTCACTGAGGAAATCATTATGGAGGAGGTTCAATAATTGAGACAACAATCACAGAGGAAGTCTAGTCCATAAAGCACTCATTATGGAGGAGCCTAGTGACTAGTATACTGATCACAGAGAAGAACCAGTCACTGGGGCACCGATCTCAGTGGAGTATCAGTATTGGTACACCCAAAATAGAGGAGACTAAGTCACAGGGTCTCACATAATCCTAGTTACTTAGGCACTCATCACAGAGGAGAGCCAGTCACTGGGACAAACATCTCATAGAAGTGCCAGTCACTGGAACACTCAGTGTACTACTTACTGGGGAACCAATGCAGAGAAGTGATACTCATTGGGGACCATCACAAAGAACCAGTTACTGAGGCACCCATCCAAGAAGAGTGTGAAATACTGAGACACACATTCTAAAGGAGAGCAGGTCATTGAAGCACCCATCCAAGAGGAATGCACGACTCTAGAAACCCATTGGGGGAGGGTCAGTTACTGGGCTGCTGATCATTGATGAGAATCAAACAGTGAGGCACTCATTCTTCTAGAGTGCCAGTAACTGACACAATCATTCCAGAAAAAACGCCTGCCACTGAGGCTCCTACTGGGAGGTGGGCAAGTCTCTGAGAAGTCAATCAAAGAGGAACATCATTCACTGAGGCACCCATCACAGAAGTAGTCTGGTAATTTGATGCATGCATCATAGAGCACGCACCAGTCCCTAGGGCACCCTCCAAGAAGATAACTAGCCACTGAGCCAACCATCACATAAGAAGGCGATTCACTGACTCACCCAACCCAGAGGAGAGTCAGTCACTGAGTCACCAATCACAGAGGTGGGCCATTTACTAGGTGGGACATTCATGGGGGCACCCCTCATGATCAATACAACCTTCATCACGTGAATGAATAGACAATGTAGTACTGGAAGGCCAGTCACTGAGGCAAAAATTAGTGAGGTGGACTAGTCACTGGGACATCCACTGGGTCATTCATCACAGAAGAAAGCCAGTCACTGGGGAACCCATCAAAGGAAAGGGTCAATCACTGGGGGGATCTATTACATCACAGAAGAGGTACAGTCACTGGGCAAAAATCACTGAGGAGGACCAGTCCCTAAGAAACCCATCACAAAGGAGGGCTAATCACTGGAGTACCAATTATAAGGAGACCCAGTTACTGGGACACAAATAACAGAGAAGGAGTTGTCAATTGGTCAACCATAATAGAAGAAGAATAATCCCTGGGGTAGCAATCACAGAAGCAAGACAGTCACTGGGACAACTATCACAAAGGTAATCCAGTCCTTAAGGCATCCATCACAGAGGAGAGCCATTCACTGGGTCATTCATCACAGAAGAGAGCCAGTCACTGGGAAACCAATCAAAGGAAAGGGTCAATCACTGAGGGATCTATTACACACGGAAGACTCACTAAGTTTCTCTTCACAGAAGAGGCCCAGTCACTGGGATATACATTAGAAGAATGTCCAATCACTGGGGTTCCAATCTTGAAGACGGGCCAGACACAGGAGCACCCACCACAATGAGGTCTATTCACTGCAACAGCAATCATAGTGGAGAGCCTGTAACTGGGGCGCCCCTTATGAAGGAGAATAAATCATTGGGACACCCATCACAGAGGCAGGCCAGTCAGACTACTCAACACAGAGAAGGTGAGTCACAAGTGCATTCCTTTTTGAGGATGGCCAGTCACTGTGGCTTGCCTCACTGAGATTTTCTAGTCACTGGGGCATCCACTAAAGAGCAGGCCCAGTCATTGGGACTTCCATTGTAGAAGAGGGCTAGTAACTTGAGCATCCATACTATAGGATAACCAGTCATTGGGGCAACCATCACAGACAGTTATTCACTGTGGCACCCAACACAGAAGGCAGCCAGCAACTAGGATATCTATTAAACAGGAGAGCCTGTCACTGGGGCACCCATCACAGAAAAGAGCCAGACATGGTGGCATCCATCAAAGAGGAGGCTCATCACTGTGATAACTATCACAGTGGGAGCCCAGTCAATAAGTACCCATTACAGAGGAAGCCCCACTTTACAGATGAGGACAGGTCACTGAGCACCAATTAGAAAGGAAAGACAAGCTGGGCTCGGTGGCTCAGCCAGTAATCCTGTGCCTTTGGGAGACTGAGAGGAGTGGATTGCCTGAGCCCGCGGGTTCGAGACCCGCCTAGGCAAGCGAGACCTCATCTCTACAATAAATCAAAAAATTAGCCAGGTGTGGTAGCACACGCCTGTAATTCCGGCTGCTTGGAAGCCTGAGGCAGAAGGATCGCTGGAGCCCAGCAGGTCCAGGCTGCGGTGGCTGGGAGTGGTCACTGCACTCCAGTCTGGGCGACAGAGTGAGACTCCAACTCAAACAAAAAAAAAA
>NW_007260575.1:73319-80127 GCF_000164805.1 Carlito syrichta | reverse complement strand
CGATTAGAAAGGAAAGACAAGCCGGGCTCAGTGGCTCAACCTGTAATCTGCGCCTTTGGGAGACTGAGGTGAGTGGATTGCTGAGCCCGCGGGTTCGAGACCCGCCTAGGCAGGCGAGACCTCATCTCTACAATAAATCAAAAAATTAGCCAGGTGTAGTAGGACACACGCCTGTAATTCCGGCTGCTTGGAAAAAAAAAGGCAGAAGAATTGCTGGAGCCCAGCAGGTCCAGAAAGTAGTGGCTGGGAGTGGTCACTGCACTCCAGTCTGGGCGACAGAGTGAGACTCCAACTCAAACAAAAAAAAAAAAAAAGAAAGGAAAGACAGTCACTGGGGCATGCATCACAGAGAAGAGCCAGTCAATAATTCATGGAATACAGAGGTTGGACAGTAACTCAGACACCGTTCCCAGAGGAGAGCCATTCACTGATGACCAATCACAGATAAGGTCACATCACTGGGACACCCATCACAGTGGAGAGTCAGTCACTGGAACACCCATTAGGAGGAGTGTCAATCATAGGGAAACCCATCACAGTCACTGGAACATCAGGTTATTGATTACAAATGACGGCCAGTCACAAAGACACCCATCATGGAGGACAGACAGTCACTGGGGCACCCATCATTGTGGAGGTCCAGTCACTGGGAAACCCATCAAAAATGAAGACTGTACTCTGGATCTTGCATTATGGAAGAGACAGAGAAACTGGGGTATCCATCACAGAGGAGGACTGGTCACTGGGGCACCAGTTTTGGAAGAGAAACAGTTACTAAGGCACCAATCACAGAAGAGGCCTAGTCACCTGGGCAGACATCACAAAGGATAGCCAGTCACTGAGGTATCCATCACAAAGCAGAGTCAGTCTAACTAGGGCATTCAGAAGAGGATGGCTAATCACTAGTTTATCCATGATGGATGAGGGCCATCCACATGGGTACATATCAAAGAGGACCAGTCACAGGACAATGATCACAGGAGAGGGTAAGTCACTGGGACAACCATCACAGAGAAGTTACAGTCACTGGGACCCATATCATAGAGGGCCAGTCACTGAAGCACCCATAGCAGAGGAAAGTCTTTCACTGGGGCACTAAACATAGAGGAGAGCCAATAACTAGGACACCCCTCCCAGAAGAGACTGCCACAGGTGCACCAAATACAGAAGAGATTCAGTGACTGAACAACACATCACCATGCAGTACCAGTCACTGGGCCACCAATTATAGAGAAGGCCCAGTAAGTGGAAAACCAATGACAGAGGACTGGGATATCCAGTATGGAGGAGGTCCAGTCCTGGGGCTCCAATCACAGAGGAGGACCAATAACTGGAACACCCCAATGTAGGATATTCAGTTATTGGTAGCCCCGTTTTTGAGGAGGTGCAATTACTTAGATGCCCATCGGAGAAGAGGGATAGTGACTAGGGCAACCATTATGGAAGCAGGTATGTCACAGGGGCACTAAAAACTGGGGAGTCCCAGTCATGGGTACACCTATAATACAAAAAAGCTAATCACTGGGGCACTTATTATCTAGAATGACCCAGTTACTGAAGTAGCATTCACAAATGAAAACTAGTCAAAGGGGCACCCATCACAGAAGAGGATCAGACAGTGGATTATTTTTCACAGAGAAGGGCCCATCACTGGGGCACCGAAAGCAGAGTAGGGCCAAACACTCACCACCCATTTTATATAAACCTCAATCATTAACGCTTCTATCACAGAGGAGATCCATTCATTGGAACACCCCAAAAATAGAAAGGCCAGTCACTGGGGCACCAAAAACAGAAGAGAGACATTCACTGGGAAATGATTATAGAGGAGGGCCAGTGACTGGAAAACCCAAAAGAGACAGGTCAGTTATGAAAGAACTCCAACAGAGGAAGGCTGGCCACTGGGACACCAATAACAGAGGGGGAATGGTAACCATGATACTCTTTACAGAGGAGTTGCAGTCACTGGAGGACCTGTCACGGAAGAGGGCTATTCACTGAGATACCAGCTATGGAGAAGACTTAGTTACTGGCACACCCATCACAGAGGGGGCTAGCCACTTGTTCACCAATTTTGGAGGAGGGCCATTCACTGGATACCCATTATGGAGGAGACCCCCAACCTGGGTAACCATCATAGACATTCAATGGTTCATCCTTCTTGGTGGAGGCCCAGTTACAAGGATCCCCATCACAGAGGAGGTCTAATAACTGCATCACCCATTAGAGTGGATGACCAGTCATTGGATCACCAATCACAGAGAAGTTCCAGTCCCTGGGGAGTCATTGTGGAGAAGTCCAACTCACTAGAACACACATCACAGAAAAGGGCAGTCACTGGGGCACCCATTTTGAAAGAAGATCAGAAAAAGTGGCACCCATCAGAACAGAGGGTTAGTCACCAGGGCATCCATTTTGGAGATGGCCCAGTTATGTGGATAACCATCACAAAAGAGGTCTAGTCACTACAGCATCCATTATAGAAGATGGCCAAACTTATGTTTGCCAGTCACAGAGGAGACCCAGTCACTGGAGCACCCATCACAGAGGAGAGTCAGACACTGAGGCAACCACAACAGTGAAGTGCTAGTCAGTTGGGCATATATTATACATGAGGACCAGTCAATGGGTAATGACACAGGAGGTTCAGAACTATGGCACCCATCACAGAGGAAAGACAGTCACTGGGGTGCCCATCACAGAGGAGGGGTATTCACTTGATCACCCATAACAGAGAAGGACCAGTTACATTCTCACAAATCACCAAGGAGATACAGTTGCTGATGCACCAACAATGGAGGAGGGAAAGTCATTGATAGACCCATTTTGTAGTCACTGGGGCAGCAATCACAAAGGAAAGCTAGTCATTTGAGCACCTACCTCAAAGGAGTATCAGTCACTGGGGCATTTTTCATAGATGATGGTCAGTCACTAGGGAACCAAAGATAGAGGAGGTCCTGTCACTGGGACATCTATTATGGAGGAGAGCCAATCAAAAGGACACCCATAAAAGAGGAGGGCTGGTTATTGGGACACCAATTATGAAGGAGGTTCTGTTACTGGCACACCCATCAGAACGTGGGACTAGTTACTGGGGTACTTATTTCAGAGGAGTTCCAGCCACTGGGGCACCAATCAAAGAGGAGACAAAGTCAATGGACCACTTACCATGAAAGAAACCCAGTCACTGGGATACACATCATAGAGGAGGGTCAGTCACAGGTGAACCCATAATGAAGGAGGTCCAGAAACTGGGGCATCCGTAATAGCAGAGGGCTACTCAAGAGGGCACCCATTTTTCAGGAAACACAGTTATGAGGACCCCCCATCATAGATGAGGCTTAGGAACTATGACATCCACTTCAGAGGATGACCAGTCATTGAATCACAAATCACAGAGGCGATCCAGTCACAGGGGCACTCATTATAGATGAGGCCCATTATATGTGACACCCATCACAGATGAGGGCTAGTCACTGGCCACCCATTATATATAAAGGTCAGTCACTGAGGCAGGACTCACGGGGGGACCCAGAAACTGGGACACACGTTGGATGAGACCCAGTCATGTGGACACTCATCACAAAGGAAGACTACTCAGAGGGCACCCAATATGGAGGAACCAAGTAAGTTGGATTTCCATTAGAGAGAAGGGATAGTCACTGGGTAAAACATTATGGAGGATGGTCAGTCACTGGGCATCAGTCACAGAGGAGGCACACTTATTAGTGCACCCACACTAAAGGAGGACCAGTCACTGGCACACTGATCACAGTGGAGGACCAGTCCTGGCACTCCCATCAGAGAGAAGAGGCAGTCATAGGAAAAGCCATCACATATGAAGGTCAGTCACAAAGGCAAGAATAACAGAGGAGGGCTAGTCACTGGGACACCCATCACAGAAGAGGGCTTGTTACTATGGCACCAATGACAGAGGAAAAACTGTCAGTTTGACACCAATAACAGAGGAGGGCCTGTCACTGGGCGACCAATCATGGAGAAGAGGCATTCACAAATTGCAATCATGGAGATGGGGCATCCACAAGTTGCAGTGAAAGATCAGTCACTGTGTCACCCATTACTGTCTGTCCCAGGGTAACCCAGCAAAAAGGATCCAGTCATTGAGGTATCCATCACAGAGGAGAATCTGCAACTATGGAATCCATTAAGAAGTTTTCAAGCCGGGCTCGGTGACAGCCTGTAATCCCGTGCCTTTGGGAGGCTGAGGTGAGTGGATTGCCTGAGCCCCCGGGTCTGAGACCCGCCTGGGCAGCGAGACCTCATCTCTACAATAAATCAAAAAATCAGCTGGGCGTGGTAGGGCATGCATGTAATTACGGCTACTCGGAAGGCTGAGGCAGAAGGATCGCTGGAGCCAAGCAGGTCGAGGTTGCAGTTGCCGGGAGCGGCCACAGCACTCCAGTCTGGGTGACAGTGAGACTCCAACTCAAAAAAAAAAAAGAAGTTTTCAGACTTCAGGTGGAACTGCAGTCACAGAGGAGGACCAGTAACTGGGGCAGCCATCTCAGAGGAGGGTAAAATCAGTGTGGTATCCATCACAGAGGAGGATCAGTTGCAAATGATTTTTTTTTTTGCAGAGGAGGGCCAGTCACTGAGACACCCATTATAGAGGATGCCCAGTCAATGGCGCATCTATTACATAGAAGAGGTAGCCTCTAGGACAATCATCACAGAGGAGAGTCATTCACTGTTTCTCCAATAGAAGAGAATATCTAGTAAAGGCAAAACCAAGTATACTGGAGACCCAGATACTGCAATACTCATCACAAAGGAGGACTAGTCCCTGGGGCATCCAATTTGGAAGAGGATCAGTCCTAAGTCACCCCATTCTAGTGGAGACCCAGTCAATGGAGCACCTATTATGGACGAGGACAAGTCACTGAGACACCCATCACAAAGTAGGGCCTGTCACTGGAGCACCCATCACAGAGGAGGGCAATTCACTGTAGCACCCATTTAGAGGATCCCTGTTATAAGAACAATAATTATAGAAGAGGGTTAGTCCTGTGACTCCCATCACAGAGAATGGGCATACATTGGCACAACAATCACAGGGGAGGACCAGTCTCTGGGGAAACCATTATGGAGAAGGTCAAGGAGCTGTGACATCTACCAAAAAGAAGGGCTAGTCACAGTGGCACCCATCATATATGATGACCCATCACTGGGACACCAATCACGGGTGATTCCAGTCACTGGGGTAGACAATACGGAAGAGGCAACTCATTGTTACACCAATCACAAAGGGGGATCAATCACTGGGTCAACCATTATACAATTGGCCTAGTAAGTGGAACAGCCATTACAGAGGAAAGCTAGTCAATGGGCGAAAACATTATAGAGGAGAACCAGTCACTTGGCCCCATTCACAGAGGAGACTTAGTCACTGGGTGACCAGTAAAGAAAGCAGGCCAGTCGCTGGAACATCAATCACAAAGGAAGGTCAGTCATTCTTGAAAACTTCAAAAAGAAGGAGAAGTCACTGGGGAACCCATTTTAAAAGATACCTAGTCAGTTGTCATCCATCACAGAGGTAGGCTAGTCACGGGGGAACCAAATATGGAGGAGGGATAATCACAAGGACCACTGCCACAGTTGACGTGAAGTCACTGGGGCATCCATCACACAGGATGCTCATTCACCATGGCATCAATACAGAGGAAGGGCAGTCCCAATTGTATGTTTCATAAGGGAGGGGTAATAACTGGGACATCCATTACAGAAGAGAGCTTATCACTGTGGTACTCATCACACTGATAGGCCAGTCACTGAGACACCATTCATGGAGAAAAATAAGTCACTGTCATACCCATTACAGAGAAGGATCAACCACTGGATCAAAAATCACACAGGGTGAGCAGGCAACCATCACAAAAAAAAGTCTAGTCACTGTGTCACCCATTATTGAGGAGGCAGTAAGTTGAATGCCCATCACAGAGGAGGACTGGTTACTGATGCAACCATTATGGAGGATCGCCAGTCTTTGAGGTAGGAATAACAGGAGATTTAGATACTTTGGAACACATAATAGAGGAGGGTCAGTTTGTGGGATATGCATTATGGAAGAAGTCTAGTGACTGAGGCATCCATCTTAGAAGATCACCAGTCACAAAGGCCCCAGTTATGGAGAAGGCCAAATCACAGGGACTCTCATCACAGAGGAGGGTCAGTTACTGGAGCTTTTACTATGAATGAAGGTCAGTCAATGAGGCAGCTATCACATAAGAAGGCTAATTTCTTGTGCACTCATCACAGAATAGACCTAGTCACTGTGACTCCCATCACAGAGGAAAACTATTTACTGAGCACCTACCACAGAGAAGAACCTTTCACTGGGCACCCATCACAGAGGAGAACGTTCACTTGGAATCCCACAAGAGTGGAAAGATTGTCATTGGTTAACCCAACACAAAGGCCAGTCACTGGGGTATCCATCACAGATAAGGGCCAGTTCCTGAGACACGAGGAACAATCACTATGGCACCTATCACAGAAGAGTACCAGTTAGTGGAAAACACATTATAGAGGATGGCTATTCATTAGGGCAACTATTATAGATGGTACCAATCACTGGAACACCTATCACAGAGGCTGCCCCGTCACTTGAGCACTCATAATAGAGGATAGTTAGTCACTGGAGTTTCCAATATTTAGCAGGCCCTGTAACTGAGGCAACCATCACAAAATACAGCCAGTCACTGGGACACATATCAGAGAGGATAACCAGACACTGGAGCACCAATTAAAGAAGAGCTTTAGTCACTAGGGCATTCTTTTTTTTTTTTTT
>NW_007260575.1:70976-73299 GCF_000164805.1 Carlito syrichta | reverse complement strand
GTTAGAGTATTAAAAAAAGGATTTTCTCCCCAAGAAAGCTATAAGGAGATAACAAAATCACATATGAAAACATGTTTATATCTTAAATGTTAGAGTGTTATGATTATTTAATTAGGTTCACAAATGAAAGATTTTAGCAACAGTCAAATTAAAAGGTATTTTTTTCACTTCATGTCCCAGAGACATGTTCCCCAGTGGTAATCTGTGTATTCATTGCAAAGTGGGAAAGTATCACACAAACCTCTGTTGATGCTAACATGCTAAAGGCTCTGATATATTCTGTATAGCTTGACCCTTGATAAGACCTTGTTGAAGCAGATATCAAAATGTTTTTAAAGCATAACGAGAAAAAAGTAAAACAAACTAACTGGATTTTTTTCTTCATTTGCTACCAACAGGTGGCAGATGAAAAAACTTATTCAAACCGTTTGTATTGTAACATATTGTGTCTAACACGACAATTGTTTTCATTTATATATTTATTAATCAATTTATGCATTTGGAAGAAACTAAAACACTTTCAGAAAGAAAGCAAGTAGCCAAGTTGCCTTTGAAGGAAGCTGAAAGCAAATATTAGATGTTTACAGTGACTTCAAAGTAAAACACAAACGTACAAGTCAGAAAAATCATGACTAAATAAATAATGAAATGTATTGTGATCATTTATGTCATTTTATAGAATAAATCACGATGGAGGTCCTTCAAAGCCAAAATTTTGCTTTCCTTACCAGAAAAGTGCTTCAGTGGGCAACAGAGATCATTAGACTTAAGGAAAAACATCCGCCTGCTTTCTACTTCAAATTTTTAATTGAAAGATATTAGTTCATTGCCTTAGAAGGCTAAGTGTAGATCCAAGATGATAAAAGTCATACAAAATGAAGATTAGCTCACAGATCAATGAGGATTTAAAACTCGTGTCCTGGCTGGGCTCAGTGGCTCAACCTATATCTCAGCACTTTGGGCACTGAGGTTAGTGGATTGCCTGTACTCACAGGTTGAGGTCGGTCCAGGTAACTTGAGACCTCATCTCTACAATAAATAAAAAAGGTAGCCAGGTGTGGTAGCATGCACTTGTTGTTCTAGCTACTTGGAAAGCCGAAGTGAAAGAAATGCTGCAGCCTAGTAGGTTGACGTGGGGATAGCCTTGAGGTTGCCATTGCACTCCAATCTGGGTGCCAGAGTGAGACTCTAATTTAAAAAATGCCTTTTAACTGCAGCCTAAGACTCTAGAGTATTTCACACCTTGCATTAACTTAAGTAAGTCCATAGTATTTAAGACTACACCTTGCATTGTTTCAGTGATTAAAACAAGTGAAACCACAAACAAAAGTTCCTAGGTCAATTTTCTTAGAATACAAGGAGACTGCTCATCTTTCTATGAGTTATGAGGAGAGAACATAGTTATTTGTGGAAACATGTTTGTAGCCTAGGGACTAGAGTGTTATGACTATCTCATGGGGTTCAAAAATAAAGCATTTTAAGCAACTACCTATTTAAATGTACTTTTTGTCTTCCTGTCCTAGAGTTTGTTACCCAGTGGCGACCAATGCATTCACCAGAGAGTGGAAAAGTAGCCTACAATCCTACATGGACTATAACCTGTTAAAGGTTTCCATATTATTCACGTAGTTTCACTTTATGCACGAATTTTGCAAAACAGATATCAGGATCTCTTTAGAGCATAGCGAGAAAATAAAATAAAATAAAATAAAATAAAATAAAATAAAATAAGCAACCCACAGTGGGAAGATGCTTCTACCAATTCATAGAGTTTGGAGTAAAATCTACTCTGTCAAGCAACACACTCTATTTTCATTGGTTTACTTATTTATTTATCTATTTATATGTTTCAAAGTCGGAGAAACACTTTCAAAATGAAAGGATATTGCCAAATTTCCTTTGAAGGAAACTAAAGAAAACCTTAGATGTTCCCATTAATGTTAAAGGGAAAACACAAATATGCATGTTGGAAGACTCTTGGTGAAATAAGTAGCAGAATGTGGCAAAATATTTTGTGCCTACTTCAGGCAGAAATCATGGTGGGACTCCAGAAAATCAACAGCCTGTTCTGAAGTCCAGTTGCCATTAAGGTGCTTCACAGGGTGATAGAGATTGTTAAACTTAAGTAGATATACACCACTGTGCTACCTACTTCTGGGATGAACTGGAGACTGGTCCTTATTACCTCAGAGGGCTGAACTTAGGTCTGATTTGATAAGTCAGAATGAACAATAATAGGTTCAAGGGTCCATGAACTATCAAAAATGTGAATTTTATCTAAATATAAAAATATGACTCTTTATTATTTAAATTCTTGAATTAA
>NW_007260575.1:69833-70956 GCF_000164805.1 Carlito syrichta | reverse complement strand
GATCCAGTAACATTAAAGAGAAAACACAAATGTGCATGTTGGGAGAATCTTGGAATAAAAATAATGAAATGTGGTGTATTAATTTGTGTCAGATTAGCAAACAGAGTGTGGTTGAAATAAAGCAAATTCAAAAACCTGCTTGGAGTTATCTTTCCAGAAGATTGCTTCCCAGGCAATAAAGATATTTAGACTTCAGGAGTAATGACTGCACACTAACTACTGGACTGAAATAGAGGAATTTTACAATTTCCTTGACAGTCTATATTTAGGTCAAATGTGGAAAAGTCAGATTGAATGACGTTAGGCTTACAGTTCAATGAAGACTTAAAAACTCAAGTCTTTTAACTGCAGCCTAAGACTCGAGATTATTTCACTCCTTGAATTAACATAGACAAGCCCAAAGTATTTAAGACTGCACGTTGCATTATTTTAAAGAGTTGCAGTATATGAATCCCCCCAAAATATTTGCTAGTTCAATTTTTTCTATAAGTAAAATGATAATGTCCTTCTCCACATGGAAACCATATGGAGATAACACAACCCCTTATGAAAACATAAGTTGTATTATGAATATTTCGTTGGGTTCACAGCAATAAGCACTTTGAGCAACAAACCTAGTTGAAACTTAGTGTTTACTATTTCTTTCCTAGAGATGAGTTGTCCAGTGGTCATCAGTGCATTTATCAGAGAGTGGCAAACTTACTAACCTATGTTAATGCTAACTTGCCAAAGTCATCCATATTATCTGTGTAACGTCACTATAGGTAAGAGTTTGGCAAGGCAGATAGCAGGACTTATTTAAAGCATACAGCAAAAAATATATATACCGGGTTTTGCCTTCATTTCCTACCGACAGATGGCAACAGCACTCTAATTGTTTGCAATATAACCTACTGAGTCAAGTAAAAGACACTTATTTATTTATTTAAATATCTATTTGGAATACATAAAATACTTTTACAAAGAAAAGAGATTGCCAAAATTGCCTTTGAAGGTAGTTAAAACAAATCCTTATATATCCACAGTAACATAAAAAGAAACAAAAACCTGCATGTTGGCAGAATTTTGTCATTATAAATAACAGAATGTGCAGTGATAATTTGTGTCATTTCAGGGAACAAAA
>NW_007260575.1:69325-69813 GCF_000164805.1 Carlito syrichta | reverse complement strand
TCACTGAGCAAACGAGGTCATTAGGTTTAAGGAGAAATACCTGCAGGCAACTTATTTCTGAATTGAATTGTGACTGTTTTTTCATTGCTTAAAGACTTGGAATCTAAGACAAAAATGAAAAACTCACAAGAAAGAATATAAATTCAAAACTCAATGAAAATGTAAAAACTCGTGACCTTTACTCTAACTACAGCTTATGACTCAAGATTAATTTACTCCTGTAATTAATTTGGGCAAGCCCATAGTATTTAAGACTACAAATTGTTTTGTTTAAGGTATTGAAATATTTGAAACCACAAAGTAGCTAGGTCAATTTTTGTAAACTACAAAGATAACATCTTTCTTCCTATGGAAGCTATGACTAGAAATCACAGTCCATTATAGAAACATTGTTTGTATCCTGGGGGCTAAAGTGGTAAGATTATTTTATGGGGTTCAAGAAAGGAAGCCCTTTTAGCAATATGCAAGATAAAATGCAGATTTTCTCT